>NW_023465361.1:0-8923 GCF_013731165.1 Rhagoletis pomonella | reverse complement strand
TAATATTATAAATGTGAAAGTTTGTGAGTGAGTGTGTTTGTTTATAGCTCTTTCACGCTAAAATGGCTGGACGTATTTCAATGAAATTTGGTACACTTATAGGCCTTGATTAACATGTAGGATATTTTTATGAAGGTGGTTGCCACTTTTTTAAAAGTTAAAATCAACTATTTGTTAAGTTAGATGAAATATTACAACAATGTGGGTGTCAAAAAAACTTTTTTTGAAGAGAATTGCCACCTTTTTATAAACATAAACATAAACACTAGGGATGTGCTGGGTATCCGGTAAGTATCCGGAATCCGGCTTATCCGGACGTGTTTCTATTATCCGACTATTCGGCCGGATACTGACTAAAATATAATTAAGATTATTTTTTGTATCTTTATAATTAAATTTGATATTATCTAATTAGTAATTAGAATTAAAAATTTATATAACTTTCATTATGAAAAGAAGCATTTCCGCATTATCTGGCAACACGCTATTTCTATTTTCAACATAAATGCTACCCGATGCACTAAACACTATTTTCGAGTTTACTGAGGAAGGTGGTGCGCAGAGATACTTCAGTGCCAGTGTAAACAAATTTGGAAATTCTTTGCAACTATGCATCCACAAATTAAAGGATCTTCTCGTCGGGTATAAGGGGCAGCTGTAAATATTTATCCATTTCTAAATCACTGCCTTTTTTCTTTTACGGTCGCTTGTCTACCTATCGTTTGGCTATCCACATCACTACAAAAATTGGAATCAGCATCAGAGTTATTGGCAATTTCCCCAAAGCATTGCCATCCTGGTGCGCTCGCTCTTCCATAGGAGCTTCCACTGAAGTTCAGCTGGTTTCTCCATCCTAACTGATTTATATTTTCGAATTAGTTCACCATCAACCCAGTTTTTTCATTTGTTGAAGTCAGAAAAAAACGAGTTTTGAAACGTGGGTCACAAAATATTGCATGGCGGGACGATATGTAAGCATGCATAATAGTTCGATTTTAATCACATACAAAAAATACATCAACCAAGCGTTTTTGACTAGCGGCATTCATTGTTGTTTATCTTTTGTATCTTAAGTTTATCCTCTATTTGCCAAAAATAATCTAAAAATCAGGGTTTCAGACGGCGAAGTTATCTTTTAATACAGGATTGTTTTATAACTTGAATTTCAGAGGAGAAATTTTGTATTCTTAATTACATATTCGATAGTTCATCTCGACAAAGCAGATAATCTGGTCATAAATAAGTACCAGTAAAAGAATTTTATGTGCACTACTTTAACTTCAATTAGTTAAATGAAAAATTAACACTAGATCTTGGTGATTTCCCTTGGTTTTTCCCTATAATTGTAATCATTAACTCTATCAAAAAAATATAAAAAACTTTATAAATATGCATAAGTTTATAGGATAAATTAATTTCACCATTATGTTAAAATTTTCATATAAAATATTTATATATGCAAAGAAACAACTTTTAGGTTTTCGATAACTTTATTTTTATTGAACAATTTTATTTGTTTTACGCTTTGCGGCGTAGATTTTACCAAAATTTTGTAGTAAAATTTGTATTATTTCTTCCTTTTGTGAAGTTTGGTTTATTTAAGTTTCAACACGTTATCATTCTGTTTCGAAAAAGTAAAAATCTTTTTGAGAAGTAGATCTCAAATCCCCAGTGGTATTAAAGCCCATGTTTGTAGCTAGATACTCTAAAAGAAGGTATTTCATTCCTTGAATAACGATTTTGTTGTTCGCACGGTATGAATAACAACGTTTTACCGCTGGAATTTTGAAATATCTTCGGTCGAAATGAGCAAAAAAATTGCCAATTTAGTGCGCAAAGAAAGTTGCTAATGCTGGGTATTCATTTTTCTCAAAGTGAACAGTTTTTTTGTTTTCCAAAGCTATACGCTTTTAACTTTAAATCAGAGATTCCTTTCGCCAAGGGCAAAGGAATGACTCCAATATTTATGGTGGGCATCTCGATCAACTATATTGGAGTTTGTTTCATCATTGAAAATAGCGTTTTTTCACTTCCTACAAAATTTGTAATTTTTGTAATATGCTAAAAACGCATTTTCGTGCCATAGAGTGGGCTGTGGTTTAGCGATCTATTTCTTCAACTTAAGTACCAAAACTGTGTTTATTATTTATTGTGAACTTTTACCTGTGACAGAGAGATTCAAATGACACCCTGAAATTGTGCATATGGAAACTGTGCATACGAAATAATGCATACGAAAAAAACCGAAATAATGCATATATGCACAGTTTCGGTTGAAACCCGAAATAATGCATATGAAAAAAACCGAAATAATGCATATATGCATAGTTTCGGTTGAAAACCGCAATAATGCATATTAGAAAAACCGAAATTATGCATATGCCCTCTTTCGTTTGAAAACCGAAATAATGCATATGAAAAAAGCCGAAATAATGCATATATGCACAGTTTCGGTTGAAAACCGAAATAACGCATATGAAAAAACCGAAGTAATCCATACATGCACACGTTCGTTTGAAAACCGAAATAACGCATATGAGAAAAACGAAGTAATGCATACATGCACAGTTTCGGATCAATACCGAAATAATGCATATGACAAAAACCGAAATATGGCATACGTGAAAATGAACTTCTTTCTGCGCAGGCGGCCTTCGGCCACACAGCGCGCGCCGCGCGACCGGCGCGCACACCACGTCACGCTACGCCGCGGCACCCCCCGGCCCCCCTTTCCCGTCTTCCGCCGTGCTGTAACGCAGGTAGATTTATTTTTTGTATACGTTGAAATAAAATTTTTTTATATTTTAAACATCGAGGGCTTATATTCAATAATACCCTCTATCTGCACACTTTTCACAAAGAAAAGATTCTGATATAAAAATCCACCTAAGCTTTAACTGTCATCAGTGATATTAATGCTACCTTATATAACGACAGGTAATAAGTCCCAGATGGTTTTTAAAATCACAAATTAGTTTTTTTGCAAATTGCAGATAGAGGGTATTAATGAATTCAAGCCCTCGATATTTCACATTTTTATATTTGTAAGTTATTGGAAGCAGGGATGCCAACTTGGCTCAAACCGTGCCATTTGTCCCTATTTTACTTCAAATGGCACTTAATTTTTCAATTTGGCACAAAGTGCCAAAATGGCACTTTTGTAAAAAATAACATGTCAATACATTTTTGTGAAATCCTTTGCGTGCACTTCTTTTTCTCAACTAAAATTTTCTAATTTATAAAGGACATTCAACTGGTTTATCTTATTTTATCATTGCACTTTTGTTTGGAAAATGTAGCTTTATTTTATTGCTAAATGTGAATGATTAAAAGGAATTACACCTTTTTTGGCACTTTTATTTTTCTATTTGGCACATTTTGGCACTTTTTTATCCTCAATACTAAGGATAGTTAGCAGACCTCATAACTAAGGATAGTTAGCAGCCCTGATTGGAAGATTTCTGCTGTGTTTTGGGGCAACAACTTGTCTGCAGTAAAACAGCATATAGTTTGTGTTTCAAAAGTGTGTGAAAACCAATCAATTAACTTATATGATCTCGGTTCCGATATTAAATAATCAATAATTGTTTATACCCGCATTTTGGCTTGAATGTGCCATCTAATAAATAGTGTCGTCGTTCTCCTTAGCTGCTTTTAAATGATGTCGTCACAAATTGTTGGCGGAGAAATGAATAGCGTAAGAAAATTATTTTTTTATAATTGTTTCCTTATTGAAATGTTGGTTTCTTTTCCACCTTAGACATTCCGAATTCGTTCCAAATATGCAAATTTAAAACACAGAATTCTTTCAGTGTTCCTCCGGGGTTTTTGGACATGGACTGTTTCTTCAATTTAATAGTGTTCGCTTTATTTTTGTGGAAACGAAACATGTTTTGCAAGTTATGGATCATTTTTACACCCTTTCTTCAAATATTTCTCGTATTCCAGCTGTGCGCATTACATATTCGTAATTGAAATTTTTTTAATAAAATCAATTGGTGGTAGTTCATGATTGTGTGTGGATTAATATCACAACACTGAGGATTTGGCAATAACCTTTTTCATCTATTAAAAAACAACACTTACGACAATGACTTTATTTCCAAATTTTTGTTGACTTTATTTCGCTTTTGAAAAGGTAATAATGTCAATTGACTTTATTTCGCACCAGGGTGGGTTCGGTTGAAAACCGAAATAATGCATATGAAAAACCCGAATTAATGCATACATGCAGTTTCGGTTGAAAACCGAAATAATGCATATGAGAAAATACTGAAATTATGCAACTTATAGTTCTAGGAAGGAGAACTGATAAAAAATTAAAGTTGCGGTGAACTGACTGTTCACCGACAAAAGGAAATACTCAAATTAATTGGATTGGCATTTCGTAATCGATGAGTTGCGCGTGTAGGCCAATATTGCCTATGCTGCACTTCTCACGCCTTACTGATCGTATTGTGTTACCGATCGCTCCGCGTGTACTAAGTCAGTGCTATTTGGGGCAATGAAGAAGTCACATGCACGGCAACGTGAGTAGAGGGTGCGCCATTGGTTAGTATTGGGATTACAGGTGTGATAACTCCTCCCCCTTTAAGGATCTGCGTCTCGCAGATTAAATGAAAAACCTGAGGGGCTTATGGTATGTACAGAATGGCTATTACTTTCTGCTGGTAGGCTAGCTTCTGGGTAATCAATTGTATATGTGGATATGCCCTTCGTGATCTTATTGGTGTTCATGTCACTGCTCCAATGTTCAAAAATTTCTGGTAGGTCTGGCTCTCTAGTCTACCATCTCGGTAGGATAACAGCGACCACGATTATTGCGCATATTGTTAGGGATTCTGTAAAGATAGAAAAATTGATCTTCTCATTAACGTATCCTAGATACTTAACGTTCTTTATCGTGATGTCGGGCACATATTCTAGGTTGACCTTCATTGTGTTATTCTTGATATTCGAAAGGACGGCGGGCAGAGCTGGCGCTGTCATTACCTCGTTGCTGGAAAATACTTGGTCAACAATCCTGACTGTCGTTACTCAGTTGGATGATGTAAGTGCCGTTAATAGTGCTTGAGGCATGGCTGCTACTGATCATGCCTTGGTAGTTTGAGAGGAATATTGTATTGTCGTTTATCAATTCTATAATCGATCCGTTTCGTCTTGTGAACTGGCAGCTAGCGTCTCCCCCTTTTAGTAGTCGTGGTATGCAGCTGTCTTTCAATTTCGACAAGGATTCTGACTTACATACTGTAGAGAAACTGATTACCATGCAGTTTCCCGTCACTCCGTATGTTTCCTCTTGATTGACGAGCATTCTGTCAAACGGCAGGTCAAGTTGTTTATGTTCGTAGATGCCGGCGCGAGTGATCAGAAGATTATATTTGTTAGCTGTTACTTTCGGCATTGAGAGCACGTAGAGGAGCAGTATCCCATTCGAGTATACTGATGGTGGACCGTATTCAATAGCCTCGATTACGTTTTGGTATGGAAGGGTCTCTATTTCTGACAGTACCTGGTTGACTTCATCTGTGTCAAGTAGATTGGTGTTGACAATACCCTGTTTTGCCAGTTGATATGCCCGCACGATTTCGTTTACCTCTTCGCGAACAAGCAGAATGTTGTGTAGTGAATTTTGATCAAATTCCCATGCTTCATTTTCTTTCGCTATGTAATTACTGCGATTCACCACCTCGTCGATTTTCTTTAGGACTTCCTGGGTGGCGGCGAAGAGTTTTTCGTTGATCTTGTATTGGTGGTTATTGCTCCGAATGACTTCATTTTGGCTGTGGAGAAGGTAGTTCCAGTCGGTTGCATCTGGTGATCCTGCTAGCCATTTCCATGCTGAGCCTATCCAGTCGATAGAGCGGGTGACCCTTGCTTTGCGTTCGCTACCCGTACGTTCCTCAAGTCGTTCTAATTTTTGGTTGATGTAGAGATGCGCTGAAGTTTGGTCGTCAGCGCGCTTCATTAAGTGGTTAGCCAAATTTTCTATTTGCGTCATAATTGTAACATATTGCTGGAGATTGATAACGTTAACCAGCTTGAAGGATCCGCCAATGATCCTCCCATTCCCGTTTGGATAGTTACGATTGGGGTTTTATAGTGAAATATATGGAGGGCGCTGATGGCTGATGCCAGCAGTGGGAATCTGCAAGGATGTTATTGGTGTTAGTGTGTTAGTAATTGTTAGTTTAACCACAAATACTCGTTTTACAAGATCGTTAGTATTTTTTCTTTTTTGCTCTGAGTTGAAGTTAATTTCAAAGGAATATATTTGTTTCGGAATTTTAGTGTTATGACATTGTAAGAAAGGAACAATTTTATGTTTGATTTTACAATTTACAATTGTTGATTGCTTTAGTTTCAGTTAGTATGCTTTTTAATTGTATTTTTTATATATTTTTCTAATTTTCGTCCTGCGGATTAGGCGCTAGGATTAAGTATCAATATATATATGCGGATTAGGTGCAAAACTATTTTTCTCTTTTTTCTTGCGGTTTAGGCGCAAGGTTGCAATAAAAATGATTCATATATTTTTTTTCTTTTTTTTTTGTTGTATTTTGTTCTCTTTTTTTTATATATTCTCTTGCGGATTAGGCGCAAGGATTAAGTATCGATATGTGTTATGCGGATTAGGCGCAAAACTATTTTTCTCTTTTTTCTTGCGGATTAGGCGCAAGTTTGCAAAAATTAAGTTATGTTAAGTTTTTGTAGGATAGAGGTCCATACTGTTCTCGAACTAGCTATGGGGGATCGTGTGATCCGTTTTGAAGGCAGCGTAGCCATTTGTCAAATTCGATGGCGCCGCCCGCTACTAAGGCACGATTTCTCCCACTAACAAGCCGGGTTCTTGTAGTAGTGAACATGTCCTTTGCTTTTGTTTTCATTAATTTTGGTTTCAATAAAAAAAAAATTTTTTCTGAGAATTAATTTATCTCTGCATTTTTGGTTTTCTATTATTATTATTATTATTTTATTTTTTTTCGGTTTCAAGTGCTAGGATATGTATTCCTGCGTTTGACATTTCTAATGTGGGTTTTGTGGATTTTTTCCCACTAACTGTGGTTACGGACACCTTGTTGTCTTTTGCGACAATTTCTTTCTGGTATATGGGTTTTTGTTTTCCCTTGATCTGTTTGTCCTTCACGTATATGATATCATTTTCATCATAACGCTCCGGTAGAGATCTTCTTTTATTGTGCCGTTCAATATACTCTAATTGCTTTTGAGTTAGTAAGGTTTTTAAACATTCGTTGGTTCTCCTGCTTTTCTCCAGGAGTTCCTGGTAATTGGCCGCTTTTGCGCGGTTGAAAAATACCTCACTGGGTTTTCGGTTTATAACGGAATGAATGGAGTTATTGTAGCGATCTACTGCTGCCGTTGACTTCGCTTCTCTGAGAAGGTGTACGATACAGCCTAACTCCCAATGACTCTAACAGATTTTGTATTATTGGGCTAACTAGACCGCGCTCGTTGTCGGTCACAAGGATATCTGGGGTCGTAAAATAGTGCAAGAGTTGGACTATTTTGTCCTTAAGGTGCAAAGTGGACTTGTTTCTAAGTGAAAAAGTTTTGCGAATTTTGAAAATTTGTCAATGCAGCTGAGAAATTTTTCTCCTTGTATTTCGAACATATCGACATGAATTATTTCGCAAGGACGCGATGGGATGGGTGTGCTTTGTAACTCCGGTTTGTTGGGACCTCTATCATATTTGCTGATCTTACACGTTTCACATGACGAGACATAGCTCCTGATTATGCTGCTCATTCTTGGAAAGTAGTACTTTTCCAGGATTTGTTTTTTATTCTCGTTGGCGTTGCGATGAGCTCTTTTGTGCTCCGCCCATACTATCTCACAGATTCTATCAGGGTCTCTCAGATCCTCTACAATGCACTGAGCTACTCGGATCTTATATTGCATGAAATTTTCAAGGTATACTTTCTGGATGAGCCCTAATTTACCCTCCGGCATTTTAATGCCGTTAATAACATTTGGCCTAAGTTTTTCCTTCAGAACGTTAATGAGCTCCTCTTCGCTGATTTCCTCTATCTTTGAGTAGTGTCGCGAGTAACCTGGATGGGGTTCTTCAAATATTTCTAGCCTACCCCCGAATACAAGCTGGTTTCTAAATACGTTTAGGGGCACTTCAACGAACGGTATAAGGTCGGAGTTGTCCTGTTCTGCACTATGTACGGTATCACCGGCCTCGCTTTCAGAATCCGCTGTTGACCCCGTGGTTGCATTTTGACTAGCGGCGTCGGATGTGGACGTTGTAAGGGGATTTGCGTGAGTTTTAAGTCGGGACAGTGCGTCAGCCACGACGTTAGATTTGCCTGGTTTATAAAATATTTCGTAATTGTACTCCTCGATCCTGGCCTTCCAACGTTTTAGCTTGGCGTTGTAATTTCGGTTACTTAAAGAGAAAGTTAGGGGTTGATGATCTGTGAATATTCGTATTTTTTTCGCTCCATACAGGTAGCTCCGGAGGTTATCCAGAGCCCATACGATAGCAAGCATTTCCTTTTCGTTTGTTGCGTACGCCTCTTCTGTAGTGGTTAGGCTTCGCGATATGAATGCTATGGGCTTGTCCTTGCCATCGTAGTCTTGTGATAGCACCGCTCCGATAGCAAAATCGGAGGCATCGGTCGTAAGGTTGAAGGATCTGTCAAAGTTAGGGAAGGTCAAGACCTCGGAGGTCGTCAGTATCTCTTTGAGATTCGCGAACGCCTCCTGCGCTTCTTTGTTCAAATTAATGGGCAGTTTTTTCGATTGTGTGGCCCTTACCTGTGCGTGTTCTCCTCGGGTAAGGTTGGTGAGCGGTTTTGCAATTTTTGCGTAATCCCGAATGAATTTCCGATAATACGATGTTAATCCTAGGAAGCTCTTAAGCTCTTTTAAATTAGACGGAGGCAGCATGTTTTT
>NW_023465360.1:0-8924 GCF_013731165.1 Rhagoletis pomonella | reverse complement strand
CTGCGTCCTACTAGTCCCAGGCGACCACACTGGCGCTGCGTAGTTCAGAACCGGCCGGCCTATTGCCTTGTATGTTGCCAGCAACGTTTCTTTGTCTTTGCCCCAAGTACTGCCGGCTAGCGACTTGAGGACCTTGTCACGTATGTCAACGTGTTTGGTATCGTTGGAAAGGAAATTTATCCTAGATTAAGGATCTGGACTTAGTTTTTGTTTTTATCTCATAAGGTTCTCACAAAAACCTCTTAAAGTTGTGTGTTTTTTATATATTTTTTCTTTTATGAAAATGCCTTTAGCTGGAGTCTTTAAAAAAAAAATTGCTAAAAATACAATTTATCATACTTTATCTTAAGACACAATTTTTCTAATTAGAAAATCTGTAAGGAAACCACTCTATAGAGCTTTTTAAAAAATATTGAGTTTCCTGGCTAGAATGGCCTATTTGCTACACCCTAAAATTTGTTGCAGAAAATTTAAAAAATTCCTAAGTTTACAAAGGGATAAAAAAAAATATGTAAAAGTATGTTTTTTTTATTCTTTTATTTGAAAGAAGGTGCATTTTTCTTTGAAATAAAAAAAAAAGTCTGCAGACTCATTGCGCTTTTCGAAGAAAATCGTTTTTTTTTAAGGTTATAAAATAAACTTTTGCAAAAAAAAAATTTCACTGATTACAGTTACCACAGTATTTTCCATTACTTAAATGCCAAAACATTCTTTAAAAATAGTAAAGTTTATTACTGTAGACACACGCGGTAGTGTTCTGTGCTGTGTAGTGAAGCGTAAAATAGTGAAAAAACTAGTATTAATATGAATTCAATTATAAAAAACTCAATTTTAGCTGATATCTGGATTTCTACTCGTCCATCAGATAGAGTGTCTGCATTATCTGCATTTTTTGAAGACAAATTAATACACGCTAAATGCGACAAAGCACTTTTGAATAAAAAAATAAAACTTTTTAATAGTGAGATGAAAAATAAGTGGAATTATAGTGGCCGCAAAAGAAGCGCTTTTGAAAAAACATATTCTAAATGGCTAAATTGGACATTCCTTTCCCTTCCGGATTCCAATGGAAATAAGGATAAATGTGCCGAACGGGGAAGACCTTCTAAAGAAGAATTTTGCGAAGCTTCACGGAGAACAAAAAATCGAAGGGTAGAGCATTTGCTGAAAAACTATTCCATCGAAGAGCTCGATAGAAGAGCTAGTATAGATTACACTTATAGAAGAGCTAGTATAGATTACACTTTTTCTGACTAGTATGATTTCAACCCGAAATTCATGAATGAATTCATGTATGAATACACCACAAAATTCATGTATGAATACACCACAATTCATGTATGAATACACCACAAAATATATAGTCAATGAACTAGTGTGTTTGCTGAGTAGTTTGGAATTTGACTGCATGATGACTTTAATTTTTCAATAAACGGCGTTAGATAAAACAAATAATTTTTGATTCAGTATTTTGCAACAACTCTTGTTCGTGCGAAGTAACTAATAAAAAGGAAAACAAAATTATATTTGTCTTTTGAGTATTTAATGTCGTCTTGAATGAATCAAATTTTTTAAGCGTGTGACATCCACACCAAAAGATATAATCAATTAAAAAAAAACATTTTGTAGTCAAAAAGGACCATAACCATCGGTGTGTGCAGACGTGCTTTTATTCGCTCTGGTGTTTTTTTATCGTATTTCTTCGCAATGGATAACTTTTGCGGGAAATGTAATAAATCTTTTTCAAGATCTGACGCTAATCTGTTGCCGTGTAATGGATTTTGCAAAAAAACTTTCCACCGTGCGTGCTGTAAAGAAATGTCTGAATATGATATGAATTTGATCAAAACAAAACGTAATTTGCTAAATCTTTGTGAAGAGTGTGTCTTTATGCCGGAGAAACTCAGTAAAGCTCTCGATGCAGTTCTTGTGACTCAAAAGCTCAGTGTTGATTTAATTTCAACCGCCTTTGAAACTAATTTTAAAGATTTAGTGAAGCAATTTAATGATCTAAAAGAATTAATAATTTCTTTGCATTCGGAAATCAACAACTCCAATGCAAATAACCTAAAAAATCAGTTTGATGATTTGAAGAAATTTGTTGGTGCTGAGCTAAAAATTCACTCTGTCGGCGAATCGCATAATGCTGTCGCTTCTCAAGTGGCTGAACTTCGTTCGTTGTTGTCTGACGACACTGCTGTTGCTGCCTCTGCTTCACCTTCCCCCGGTCGAGTTGATGATCAGATTAATGCTAGTGCTGTAAACGTTCGTTCTTCGGCTGTCTCTGCTGCTCACGCTAATATCGCTCGCCTAAGTTGGGCTCAAGCGGCTGCTGGTTTATCGCCTTCTGCATCCCCATATTCCAATCTGCCTACTCCTGCTAATGGCTGCATTTCGCTGCCTGTTACATGTATGCCGTCGGTCGGTGTCCCGACTAATGCTAGTGCGGGTAGAAAGCAAAACAAAGCCAAAAACAGCAATAATGTTATTATTGCTGATATCTCGTCTTAACCTGCTGACAAATGTATTGTGGGGTTGCCGGCTGCTGAGTGTGGTGCTAGTGCTTCGTACAACAACAATAATTTATGTGCATCGACTGGTGCTGCTGTGGCTCCCGCTGCCCCTCACTCGTTTGGCTCTGAAAGCGTCTTGTCTGAGCGCACATCCTCTCTGAGTGTCAACGTCATCTCTCCCGCTCGCAAAGTTGATTTTGGCGGGATTGCTTCTTCTAGTGGCTCTATTCCTTCTCCTTCGCCTGTCCCAGTGGTAATGCAAGCTACGACGCCTACTTCGAGTGCTGCTGCGACGGCTACTAATACTAATACATTGCAAACACCCGGTTGGAAAATTGTACCAAATCGTAAACGCAATACTGCAAAACCTTTGCTTATTGGCTCATGCAGCACCAATGAGCTAAGTGTTATTTCAGACTTCAAATGGCTGCATATATCTTCATTCTCGCCTAGTGTAACTGCTGCTGATATTCTGTCGTATGCTTCTAAGGCTGCTAAAATTGATGTAAAGTGGATGGTTTGCTACCCGCTAATAAAGAAAGATTCGGATCTTAGTAAGCTCAGAAGAGTTAACTTCAAATTGGGGATTTTGGATTGTGGCTATGAGAAGCTGCTTAAGGCGGACATTTGGCCCACGAGTGTGTTGATTCGTCCGTTTCGTTTTTTTCAACGAGACGGTGCTCCTCAGAAAGAGGCATAACTAATCCTGTATCAGGAAATGCTCCTTCCAAGCAATTAAAAATTTATTATCAGAATGTTTCCGGCCTCCGAACAAAGTCCAAGGCACTTTTTGAAATGAGTTCTCACTCAGATTATGATATTTACATACTGGTTGAGACCTGGCTTAACACAAATTTCTTCGATTCTGAGTTTTTTGATGCCAATTTGTATAACGTTTTTCGCAAAGACCGTGACTATATCAAAACGGGGCTCTCTAGAGGTGGTGGAGTGCTCATTGCAGTTCGGCGAAACTATCGATCGGCGCTCGTCCCTTTGGCGAATGAGGATACCCTGCTGGATCAGCTCAGCGTTTCTGTCAATGGCTTGTCTAAACTCTTCGTATGTGCTTCCTATGTTCCGCCGTCTAGTGCTGAAACTTTATATAAAGCGCATGTGGATAACATTCTTGCCTTAGCTTCTAATAATGAAATTCTTTGTATTGCTGGGGATTTTAACCTGTGTGACATTAACTGGTCTAGTTTGGATATTGGCCGAGTCTTATATCCTTCGAATGTTAATAGCGGCTGTGAATGTTATGTTATTGATAATTTTTTAAGTATTAACCTATTACAAATTAATAATTTTTCTAATAAGCTATCTAGAATCTTAGACCTTATCTTTATTAGTAATGATTTGAATTTCACACTTAATGAGTGCCTTGACCCACTATCGACTCACGGCCTACATCATGTTCCGCTTATTCTTCATTTAGAGTTTTATGAGTTCAGAACTGTTTTATCAGATAGTAGTCCTACTAGCTTCTGCTATAGAAAATGCAACTTTAATGTTGTAAATGATGCGGTTTCATCAGTAGCCTGGGATTCGTTATTCGCGGGTGTTGGTGCTTCGGATTGCTTCGATACTTTTAAGCAAGAAATTAATGTCATATGTATACCTGGTATACCAAAGATCTTAAAAAATTGAAGAATTTGAAAAACAAGTTTTTTAAGAAATTTAAACATTCAAATGCTCAATCTCACAAGGACAAATACTTGCGATACTCCAGAGAGTTTAAGTCGATGAGTAAGGTTCTTAAGCGGAATTATGTTCGTAAATTTGAGTCGGAGATAAAATTGAATCCGAAGGCTTTTTGGAGGTATGTCCAGTCTAAGAAATCGTATTCCAGCATTCCCAGTGATATGTTTTATGATGAAATACATGCTTCTACTCCCTCTGAAGCTGCCAATCTCTTCGCGGACTTCTTTCGCTCTAACTTTGTCATAGATTCGGTTCCTTGTGGAGTTTATCCTCAGAGTGCCCACTCTCCTATCAACTTTGGTTCGCTTGCTATATCAATTGATGATGTTGAGGAGGGTATCCGGCATATCAAATCTTCTACTCAATCTGATGTTGATGGAATATCGTCATTCCTGTTGAAGAATTGTTCCGCTTTTGCCTATCCACTTTTTTTAATTTTCAATAAATCGCTTGAACAAGGGGAGTTTATAGATGCTTGGAAGACTACTCTTATCACCCCTGTATTCAAATCTGGCAACAAAAACGATATAAGCAACTATCGGTCAATAGCCAAATTATCAACGATATCCAAATTATTTGAGTTTATTGTCAAACAAAAAGTATTTTTTGCTGTCAGTCCTTTAATATCTGTTAATCAGCATGGATTTATGCCTGGAAGGTCCACTGTTACTAACCTTGCTGTTTTTACCGAATCCTGTCTAACTGCCTTTAATAACCGTCTGCAAGTCGATACCGTTTATACGGACTTTTCTAAGGCGTTTGACAAAGTCAGTCACTCAATATTAATTTCAAAATTGGCTAGCATAGGCTTTTATTCAGCTTTTTTATCTTGGGTAGAATCATATCTTTCTTCGCGGATTTGTGTTGTTGTAGTTGACAATGTGTTTTCCTATCCCTTCGACGCCTCCTCTGGTGTTCCTCAGGGGAGCATCTTGGGTCCCCTACTTTTTGTGATCTTCATCAATGATATTTCGAATTGCTTCAACTTTTCTAAATTTTTATTGTATGCGGATAACTTGAAAATCTATTCTACGATTTCTAACACTTCAGACTCTATCAATCTACAGGCCGATCTTAATAACGTGGTTGTTTGGTGCTCCAAAAATAGATTAAATTTAAATATAAAAAAGTGCTTCCATGTCTCCTACTCCAAATCGCGTTTCATTACCCAGACCTCTTATCGCATTGGTGATTCACAGCTTGCCACCATTGGTGAAGTTTCTGACTTAGGGGTAATTTTTGATGCTAGATTTCTCTTTCACAGCCACTTAAATTATACCATTGCTAAGTCCTATTCAATGCTCGCATTCATCCGTCGATTTAGCTCGGACTTCACTGATCCTTATACCATAAAACTATTATACACTACTCTTGTTCGTTCTAAGCTCGAGTACGCTGTCATCATCTGGCGACCATATTATGATTGTCATATCAACAGAATTGAACGTATCCAAAAATCTTTTATTCGTTATGCTCTACGCTCTCTACATTTCGCTGACCCTTTCCCATCTTACACTGCTAGATGCATGCTCATAAACCTTAAATCACTGTACAATAGGAGGATTATTCTTTCTCTTACTTTCGTTTTTGACATTATACGGGGTGCGATTGACGCGCCGTTCTTACTCGAACGCATTACATTTAATATCCCACCAAGAAGCCTTAGGAATCATGACATTTTTTCTCTGGATTTCGTCAGAAATAATTATGTGAATAATGCTCCTATTCGCAGAGCTCTAAACGAGTTTAATTCGCTCTTAAACTCTTCTGCTATCGATTTCTCTTCTACCAAATCTAATTTCAAACTACTTTTAAATAGTATGCTAAAATAGTTATCAATTTATATTTATACTTTGTTTCATCGGATAGTCTATACGAAATGTTTATTTTCTAGATTAAATAAATAAATAAATAAATAAATAAAATGAAAGTAGCTGCCATTCCTAGTCTTTAATATTATTAGGAAAACGCCCTGTATAAATAATAAAATAACTACTCAGTATTGGAACTACTTCTGAATATCAAATTTTGCAGTTTCAATCTCAGTTTCCATGAAAACTGTAAGAGCTAGGTAAAAAAAAATTGATTTTTGAAATCTCCGTACTCTAATCCACCAAGAAACGAATTTTTACTCAAATCCGTCCATTTTTCTATTTTTGCCCACTTTTTATATGGAGACACAGCACTGTGCTACGGCGCTTTTTATTATAACATCGATACTTCGATAAATCGCGCTATAAATAATTACAATTTTTAATAAAACATCGCGCAACATTATGTGCATCTTTTCATTGTTTCCGTTTTGTGTCTTTTTTTTTTTGCATATTTTGGTATGTATGGCAGCACCGACATTTCAGTTCAGTTGGTGTACAAGGGGAAAAGAGGTTGAATTCGGTATTTTTTGCAACTTTAAATGCGAATTATTTAAAAACTATAAGCCTCCGGAGGGTGGGGTCTTCAGATTTTGAATCTGAAAAAGCTCCTCTATACTCCCTAATATTTTTTTTTCCAAAGCTTGGATCATTTTGGAAAATTTTCCCATTCTCAAAAATCAACGCGATTTTTGACTAACTCCGAACTTGCATTTTTTTTTACTAAAATATAGTGGGCTGCAAAACTGCGTCCTCAAAAAATTTCTAAAAAATCTGGTTAAAAAGTTGAAAATTTTGAAGAAAATTTGCTGAATTTTCGCGAGTTTTGCACAAAGTTTAGGAATTATATTTTTATTTTTTTGTTGTTGAATGAACCATATTTTTATACAAAAATTGGCGGAAAAATATTAGAATAAAAATTGTTGCATATGGGTGTTTCCATGAAAATGTCAACCAGGACTGAAAAAATAAAAACAACTGAAAAGGGTTTTTAAGACGAATTAATAAGAGTAAAATACTCGAGTTTTTATATTATAGAAGTATTTCAGCTTATTGCAATTTTAAAACTCAAAAATTGAAGAGTAAAACTTAGTGTCTCTTCGACTTAGTTTTCTCTAATGAAATTAACTATTTTCTCTTTCCTATTAACTAAATTAAGAGATTTGAAACATTACAATTACATCTTTAAATCAAATTTGCAATAACAACTAACTATAAAAATTAGAAAAAGGAGAAGTTAGAGCTCGGTTAACGGTAATTTTTTGATTTCCTTCTGATAGTATTCTAATGTCGCGTACGTTATGCAAAAACATTGTTTGTCTATGTCATTTGTATATTGGCAGTCGCAGGTAATGCAGATTACAATTCTTAAGCAAGAATTCTTCCTGTTAAAGATATACAGTAAAATTTTCTTTCCAACCGAAGTAAAACAAATTTTATTACCCTTTAAAGTTTGTCGCATACGTTATTGTAAGTACGAAAATTTCAATCAAATACATCAAAACCAATGTTAATTGCAAATTTTCCATTTAAATTTTTTAGAATAGTTGTAAAACAATGAAAGGGTGGCGGGAAGAGTTCTCAATAAATACATTTTATTACTTACGAGAAAAAATGTCGCGTACGTTACGTCGCGTACGTTATTGTTTTTTTTTTAATATAAAACTAGCCAGAGATAAAGGTACATTATTTAGCTTAGTTTAGGAATTTTTAAAGAAAAGAAAACCTCCCATGATTCGCAGACTTTCGCATATATGCGTGTTTCCATGAAAATGTAAACCGAAAATGGAAGCAAATGAATTTAAACGGCTTTATAACTTCAAATTTCGTATTCAGATGGCGGAAAAAGGTTTTGAAAACGCGAAACGGTGGAGAGAAGAACTTAAAAAATTTAATTTAGTATGTGTTACTAGTAAAAATATTGTATGGGGGAAAAATCTGTCGCGTACGTTATTATAATTTTTTTTAATAAAAACTAACCAGAGATAATTTCTATAAAAAATGGAAGGATTGTAAAGGTACATTATTTAGCTTAGTTTAGGAATTTTTAAAGAAAAGAAAAACTCATGATTCGCAGACTTTCGCATATGTGTATATGTGCCTTAAAACCACTTCTTTTTTTGTCGCGTACGTTATCACCTGGTTTTGAACGGATATTTTCCACACCAAAGTTTCGAGGCTGCTTATTTTTTCTCAAACATAGTACCCTTCGGTTGCAACATAACCGTAATCTTTGTTTTACAGTAACTTCTATTTTTGATAGATTTACGTTACTCTATAAGCGTACGAATGTCGCGTACGGCTGTATGGAAACACCCATATACTATTGTGAAAAATTTGCTGTGTCAATACTTTGTTCCGGCAGTGTATTTTTTATATAAATACTGCACTAATCACTTTTCATTATTATATCCACACGTATGCTGTAATCCGAAAGTTCGTAGTTACGAATTCTTAGTTCCGAAAATTCGAACATTGGTATGCTGTAATCCGATCGTAACTATCAACCTCCAAAGCCATGGATCCCGACGGAATATGCATGCTGATGCTGAAAAATTTGGGTCCTGCGGGGGTAGCGTACCTAACGGAGGTCCTCAACCTCTCAATGGCCACTCTCATCATCCCAGACATCTGGAAGGTGGGGAGAGTGGTCCCACTGCTCAAACCGGGGAAACCCGCCAACAAAGGAGATTCGCATCGTCCGATTACACTCCTTTCCCCGGTAGCGAAGACACTCGAGGCCTTGCTACTCCCTGTGAGAGAACGATTCTAGTAGCGTTGGACTTGTCAAAGGCGTAATATTTAGAGACAAAACGAGTAAGCAGCGAAAAATAAAACAGGG
>NW_023465359.1:0-8925 GCF_013731165.1 Rhagoletis pomonella | reverse complement strand
TAATATTATAAATGTGAAAGTTTGTGAGTGAGTGTGTTTGTTTATAGCTCTTTCACGCTAAAATGGCTGGACGTATTTCAATGAAATTTGGTACACTTATAGGCCTTGATTAACATGTAGGATATTTTTATGAAGGTGGTTGCCACTTTTTTAAAAGTTAAAATCAACTATTTGTTAAGTTAGATGAAATATTACAACAATGTGGGTGTCAAAAAAACTTTTTTTGAAGAGAATTGCCACCTTTTTATAAACATAAACATAAACACTAGGGATGTGCTGGGTATCCGGTAAGTATCCGGAATCCGGCTTATCCGGACGTGTTTCTATTATCCGACTATTCGGCCGGATACTGACTAAAATATAATTAAGATTATTTTTTGTATCTTTATAATTAAATTTGATATTATCTAATTAGTAATTAGAATTAAAAATTTATATAACTTTCATTATGAAAAGAAGCATTTCCGCATTATCTGGCAACACGCTATTTCTATTTTCAACATAAATGCTACCCGATGCACTAAACACTATTTTCGAGTTTACTGAGGAAGGTGGTGCGCAGAGATACTTCAGTGCCAGTGTAAACAAATTTGGAAATTCTTTGCAACTATGCATCCACAAATTAAAGGATCTTCTCGTCGGGTATAAGGGGCAGCTGTAAATATTTCTCCATTTCTAAATCACTGCCTTTTTTCTTTTACGGTCGCTTGTCTACCTATCGTTTGGCTATCCACATCACTACAAAAATTGGAATCAGCATCAGAGTTATTGGCAATTTCCCCAAAGCATTGCCATCCTGGTGCGCTCGCTCTTCCATAGGAGCTTCCACTGAAGTTCAGCTGGTTTCTCCATCCTAACTGATTTATATTTTCGAATTAGTTCACCATCAACCCAGTTTTTTCATTTGTTGAAGTCAGAAAAAAACGAGTTTTGAAACGTGGGTCACAAAATATTGCATGGCGGGACGATATGTAAGCATGCATAATAGTTCGATTTTAATCACATACAAAAAATACATCAACCAAGCGTTTTTGACTAGCGGCATTCATTGTTGTTTATCTTTTGTATCTTAAGTTTATCCTCTATTTGCCAAAAATAATCTAAAAATCAGGGTTTCAGACGGCGAAGTTATCTTTTAATACAGGATTGTTTTATAACTTGAATTTCAGAGGAGAAATTTTGTATTCTTAATTACATATTCGATAGTTCATCTCGACAAAGCAGATAATCTGGTCATAAATAAGTACCAGTAAAAGAATTATATGTGCACTACTTTAACTTCAATTAGTTAAATGAAAAATTAACACTAGATCTTGGTGATTTCCCTTGGTTTTTCCCTATAATTGTAATCATTAACTCTATCAAAAAAATATAAAAAACTTTATAAATATGCATAAGTTTATAGGATAAATTAATTTCACCATTATGTTAAAATTTTCATATAAAATATTTATATATGCAAAGAAACAACTTTTAGGTTTTCGATAACTTTATTTTTATTGAACAATTTTATTTGTTTTACGCTTTGCGGCGTAGATTTTACCAAAATTTTGTAGTAAAATTTGTATTATTTCTTCCTTTTGTGAAGTTTGGTTTATTTAAGTTTCAACACGTTATCATTCTGTTTCGAAAAAGTAAAAATCTTTTTGAGAAGTAGATCTCAAATCCCCAGTGGTATTAAAGCCCATGTTTGTAGCTAGATACTCTAAAAGAAGGTATTTCATTCCTTGAATAACGATTTTGTTGTTCGCACGGTATGAATAACAACGTTTTACCGCTGGAATTTTGAAATATCTTCGGTCGAAATGAGCAAAAAAATTGCCAATTTAGTGCGCAAAGAAAGTTGCTAATGCTGGGTATTCATTTTTCTCAAAGTGAACAGTTTTTTTGTTTTCCAAAGCTATATGCTTTTAACTTTAAATCAGAGATTCCTTTCGCCAAGGGCAAAGGAATGACTCCAATATTTATGGTGGGCATCTCGATCAACTATATTGGAGTTTGTTTCATCATTGAAAATAGCGTTTTTTCACTTCCTACAAAATTTGTAATTTTTGTAATATGCTAAAAACGCATTTTCGTGCCATAGAGTGGGCTGTGGTTTAGCGATCTATTTCTTCAACTTAAGTACCAAAACTGTGTTTATTATTTATTGTGAACTTTTACCTGTGACAGAGAGATTCAAATGACACCCTGAAATTGTGCATATGGAAACTGTGCATACGAAATAATGCATACGAAAAAAAACGAAATAATGCATATATGCACAGTTTCGGTTGAAACCCGAAATAATGCATATGAAAAAAACCGAAATAATGCATATATGCATAGTTTCGGTTGAAAACCGCAATAATGCATATTAGAAAAACCGAAATTATGCATATGCCCTCTTTCGTTTGAAAACCGAAATAATGCATATGAAAAAAGCCGAAATAATGCATATATGCACAGTTTCGGTTGAAAACCGAAATAACGCATATGAAAAAACCGAAGTAATCCATACATGCACACGTTCGTTTGAAAACCGAAATAACGCATATGAGAAAAACGAAGTAATGCATACATGCACAGTTTCGGATCAATACCGAAATAATGCATATGACAAAAACCGAAATATGGCATACGTGAAAATGAACTTCTTTCTGCGCAGGCGGCCTTCGGCCACACAGCGCGCGCCGCGCGACCGGCGCGCACACCACGTCACGCTACGCCGCGGCACCCCCCGGCCCCCCTTTCCCGTCTTCCGCCGTGCTGTAACGCAGGTAGATTTATTTTTTGTATACGTTGAAATAAAATTTTTTTATATTTTAAACATCGAGGGCTTATATTCAATAATACCCTCTATCTGCACACTTTTCACAAAGAAAAGATTCTGATATAAAAATCCACCTAAGCTTTAACTGTCATCAGTGATATTAATGCTACCTTATATAACGACAGGTAATAAGTCCCAGATGGTTTTTAAAATCACAAATTAGTTTTTTTGCAAATTGCAGATAGAGGGTATTAATGAATTCAAGCCCTCGATATTTCACATTTTTATATTTGTAAGTTATTGGAAGCAGGGATGCCAACTTGGCTCAAACCGTGCCATTTGTCCCTATTTTACTTCAAATGGCACTTAATTTTTCAATTTGGCACAAAGTGCCAAAATGGCACTTTTGTAAAAAATAACATGTCAATACATTTTTGTGAAATCCTTTGCGTGCACTTCTTTTTCTCAACTAAAATTTTCTAATTTATAAAGGACATTCAACTGGTTTATCTTATTTTATCATTGCACTTTTGTTTGGAAAATGTAGCTTTATTTTATTGCTAAATGTGAATGATTAAAAGGAATTACACCTTTTTTGGCACTTTTATTTTTTTCTATTTGGCACATTTTGGCAGTTTTTTATCCTCAATACTAAGGATAGTTAGCAGACCTCATAACTAAGGATAGTTAGCAGCCCTGATTGGAAGATTTCTGCTGTGTTTTGGGGCAACAACTTGTCTGCAGTAAAACAGCATATAGTTTGTGTTTCAAAAGTGTGTGAAAACCAATCAATTAACTTATATGATCTCGGTTCCGATATTAAATAATCAATAATTGTTTATACCCGCATTTTGGCTTGAATGTGCCATCTAATAAATAGTGTCGTCGTTCTCCTTAGCTGCTTTTAAATGATGTCGTCACAAATTGTTGGCGGAGAAATGAATAGCGTAAGAAAATTATTTTTTTATAATTGTTTCCTTATTGAAATGTTGGTTTCTTTTCCACCTTAGACATTCCGAATTCGTTCCAAATATGCAAATTTAAAACACAGAATTCTTTCAGTGTTCCTCCGGGGTTTTTGGACATGGACTGTTTCTTCAATTTAATAGTGTTCGCTTTATTTTTGTGGAAACGAAACATGTTTTGCAAGTTATGGATCATTTTTACACCCTTTCTTCAAATATTTCTCGTATTCCAGCTGTGCGCATTACATATTCGTAATTTAAATTTTTTTAATAAAATCAATTGGTGGTAGTTCATGATTGTGTGTGGATTAATATCACAACACTGAGGATTTGGCAATAACCTTTTTCATCTATTAAAAAACAACACTTACGACAATGACTTTATTTCCAAATTTTTGTTGACTTTATTTCGCTTTTGAAAAGGTAATAATGTCAATTGACTTTATTTCGCGCCAGGGTGGGTTCGGTTGAAAACCGAAATAATGCATATGAAAAACCCGAATTAATGCATACATGCAGTTTCGGTTGAAAACCGAAATAATGCATATGAGAAAATACTGAAATTATGCAACTTATAGTTCTAGGAAGGAGAACTGATAAAAAATTAAAGTTGCGGTGAACTGACTGTTCACCGACAAAAGGAAATACTCAAATTAATTGGATTGGCATTTCGTAATCGATGAGTTGCGCGTGTAGGCCAATATTGCCTATGCTGCACTTCTCACGCCTTACTGATCGTATTGTGTTACCGATCGCTCCGCGTGTACTAAGTCAGTGCTATTTGGGGCAATGAAGAAGTCACATGCACGGCAACGTGAGTAGAGGGTGCGCCATTGGTTAGTATTGGGATTACAGGTGTGATAACTCCTCCCCCTTTAAGGATCTGCGTCTCGCAGATTAAATGAAAAACCTGAGGGGCTTATGGTATGTACAGAATGGCTATTACTTTCTGCTGGTAGGCTAGCTTCTGGGTAATCAATTGTATATGTGGATATGCCCTTCGTGATCTTATTGGTGTTCATGTCACTGCTCCAATGTTCAAAAATTTCTGGTAGGTCTGGCTCTCTAGTCTACCATCTCGGTAGGATAACAGCGACCACGATTATTGCGCATATTGTTAGGGATTCTGTAAAGATAGAAAAATTGATCTTCTCATTAACGTATCCTAGATACTTAACGTTCTTTATCGTGATGTCGGGCACATATTCTAGGTTGACCTTCATTGTGTTATTCTTGATATTCGAAAGGACGGCGGGCAGAGCTGGCGCTGTCATTACCTCGTTGCTGGAAAATACTTGGTCAACAATCCTGACTGTCGTTACTCAGTTGGATGATGTAAGTGCCGTTAATAGTGCTTGAGGCATGGCTGCTACTGATCATGCCTTGGTAGTTTGAGAGGAATATTGTATTGTCGTTTATCAATTCTATAATCGATCCGTTTCGTCTTGTGAACTGGCAGCTAGCGTCTCCCCCTTTTAGTAGTCGTGGTATGCAGCTGTCTTTCAATTTCGACAAGGATTCTGACTTACATACTGTAGAGAAACTGATTACCATGCAGTTTCCCGTCACTCCGTATGTTTCCTCTTGATTGACGAGCATCCTGTCAAACGGCAGGTCAAGTTGTTTATGTTCGTAGATGCCGGCGCGAGTGATCAGAAGATTATATTTGTTAGCTGTTACTTTCGGCATTGAGAGCACGTAGAGGAGCAGTATCCCATTCGAGTATACTGATGGTGGACCGCATTCAATAGCCTCGATTACGTTTTGGTATGGAAGGGTCTCTATTTCTGACAGTACCTGGTTGACTTCATCTGTGTCAAGTAGATTGGTGTTGACAATACCCTGTTTTGCCAGTTGATATGCCCGCACGATTTCGTTTACCTCTTCGCGAACAAGCAGAATGTTGTGTAGTGAATTTTGATCAAATTCCCATGCTTCATTTTCTTTCGCTATGTAATTACTGCGATTCACCACCACGTCGATTTTCTTTAGGACTTCCTGGGTGGCGGCGAAGAGTTTTTCGTTGATCTTGTATTGGTGGTTATTGCTCCGAATGACTTCATTTTGGCTGTGGAGAAGGTAGTTCCAGTCGGTTGCATCTGGTGATCCTGCTAGCCATTTCCATGCTGAGCCTATCCAGTCGATAGAGCGGGTGACCCTTGCTTTGCGTTCGCTACCCGTACGTTCCTCAAGTCGTTCTAATTTTTGGTTGATGTAGAGATGCGCTGAAGTTTGGTCGTCAGCGCGCTTCATTAAGTGGTTAGCCAAATTTTCTATTTGCGTCATAATTGTAACATATTGCTGGAGATTGATAACGTTAACCAGCTTGAAGGATCCGCCAATGATCCTCCCATTCCCGTTTGGATAGTTACGATTGGGGTTTTATAGTGAAATATATGGAGGGCGCTGATGGCTGATGCCAGCAGTGGGAATCTGCAAGGATGTTATTGGTGTTAGTGTGTTAGTAATTGTTAGTTTAACCACAAATACTCGTTTTACAAGATCGTTAGTATTTTTTCTTTTTTGCTCTGAGTTGAAGTTAATTTCAAAGGAATATATTTGTTTCGGAATTTTAGTGTTATGACATTGTAAGAAAGGAACAATTTTATGTTTGATTTTACAATTTACAATTGTTGATTGCTTTAGTTTCAGTTAGTATGCTTTTTAATTGTATTTTTTATATATTTTTCTAATTTTCGTCCTGCGGATTAGGCGCTAGGATTAAGTATCAATATATATATGCGGATTAGGTGCAAAACTATTTTTCTCTTTTTTCTTGCGGTTTAGGCGCAAGGTTGCAATAAAAATGATTCATATATTTTTTTTCTTTTTTTTTTGTTGTATTTTGTTCTCTTTTTTTTATATATTCTCTTGCGGATTAGGCGCAAGGATTAAGTATCGATATGTGTTATGCGGATTAGGCGCAAAACTATTTTTCTCTTTTTTCTTGCGGATTAGGCGCAAGTTTGCAAAAATTAAGTTATGTTAAGTTTTTGTAGGATAGAGGTCCATACTGTTCTCGAACTAGCTATGGGGGATCGTGTGATCCGTTTTGAAGGCAGCGTAGCCATTTGTCAAATTCGATGGCGCCGCCCGCTACTAAGGCACGATTTCTCCCACTAACAAGCCGGGTTCTTGTAGTAGTGAACATGTCCTTTGCTTTTGTTTTCATTAATTTTGGTTTCAATAAAAAAAAAATTTTTTCTGAGAATTAATTTATCTCTGCATTTTTGGTTTTCTATTATTATTATTATTATTTTATTTTTTTTCGGTTTCAAGTGCTAGGATATGTATTCCTGCGTTTGACATTTCTAATGTGGGTTTTGTGGATTTTTTCCCACTAACTGTGGTTACGGACACCTTGTTGTCTTTTGCGACAATTTCTTTCTGGTATATGGGTTTTTGTTTTCCCTTGATCTGTTTGTCCTTCACGTATATGATATCATTTTCATCATAACGCTCCGGTAGAGATCTTCTTTTATTGTGCCGTTCAATATACTCTAATTGCTTTTGAGTTAGTAAGGTTTTTAAACATTCGTTGGTTCTCCTGCTTTTCTCCAGGAGTTCCTGGTAATTGGCCGCTTTTGCGCGGTTGAAAAATACCTCACTGGGTTTTCGGTTTATAACGGAATGAATGGAGTTATTGTAGCGATCTACTGCTGCCGTTGACTTCGCTTCTCTGAGAAGGTGTACGATACAGCCTAACTCCCAATGACTCTAACAGATTTTGTATTATTGGGCTAACTAGACCGCGCTCGTTGTCGGTCACAAGGATATCTGGGGTCGTAAAATAGTGCAAGAGTTGGACTATTTTGTCCTTAAGGTGCAAAGTGGACTTGTTTCTAAGTGAAAAAGTTTTGCGAATTTTGAAAATTTGTCAATGCAGCTGAGAAATTTTTCTCCTTGTATTTCGAACATATCGACATGAATTATTTCGCAAGGACGCGATGGGATGGGTGTGCTTTGTAACTCCGGTTTGTTGGGACCTCTATCATATTTGCTGATCTTACACGTTTCACATGACGAGACATAGCTCCTGATTATGCTGCTCATTCTTGGAAAGTAGTACTTTTCCAGGATTTGTTTTTTATTCTCGTTGGCGTTGCGATGAGCTCTTTTGTGCTCCGCCCATACTATCTCACAGATTCTATCAGGGTCTCTCAGATCCTCTACAATGCACTGAGCTACTCGGATCTTATATTGCATGAAATTTTCAAGGTATACTTTCTGGATGAGCCCTAATTTACCCTCCGGCATTTTAATGCCGTTAATAACATTTGGCCTAAGTTTTTCCTTCAGAACGTTAATGAGCTCCTCTTCGCTGATTTCCTCTATCTTTGAGTAGTGTCGCGAGTAACCTGGATGGGGTTCTTCAAATATTTCTAGCCTACCCCCGAATACAAGCTGGTTTCTAAATACGTTTAGGGGCACTTCAACGAACGGTATAAGGTCGGAGTTGTCCTGTTCTGCACTATGTACGGTATCACCGGCCTCGCTTTCAGAATCCGCTGTTGACCCCGTGGTTGCATTTTGACTAGCGGCGTCGGATGTGGACGTTGTAAGGGGATTTGCGTGAGTTTTAAGTCGGGACAGTGCGTCAGCCACGAGGTTAGATTTGCCTGGTTTATAAATTATTTCGTAATTGTACTCCTCGATCCTGGCCTTCCAACGTTTTAGCTTGGCGTTGTAATTTCGGTTACTTAAAGAGAAAGTTAGGGGTTGATGATCTGTGAATATTCGTATTTTTTTCGCTCCATACAGGTAGCTCCGGAGGTTATCCAGAGCCCATACGATAGCAAGCATTTCCTTTTCGTTTGTTGCGTACGCCTCTTCTGTAGTGGTTAGGCTTCGCGATATGAATGCTATGGGCTTGTCCTTGCCATCGTAGTCTTGTGATAGCACCGCTCCGATAGCAAAATCGGAGGCATCGGTCGTAAGGTTGAAGGATCTGTCAAAGTTAGGGAAGGTCAAGACCTCGGAGGTCGTCAGTATCTCTTTGAGATTCGCGAACGCCTCCTGCGCTTCTTTGTTCAAATTAATGGGCAGTTTTTTCGATTGTGTTGCCCTTACCTGTGCGTGTTCTCCTCGGGTAAGGTTGGTGAGCGGTTTTGCAATTTTTGCGTAATCCCGAATGAATTTCCGATAATACGATGTTAATCCTAGGAAGCTCTTAAGCTCTTTTAAATTAGACGGAGGCAGCATGTTTTT
>NW_023465358.1:0-8926 GCF_013731165.1 Rhagoletis pomonella | reverse complement strand
ATCACTTTCAGCAACGGCCAAGATGTTGCATAGAAATTGAAGTTTAACCCAAGTAAATAAGGAAAAGTCATAGCCATAGCCGGCAGCTTTGCGAGTATACCCAAACAAAGTATAAATGCGCAAAACAAAAAGTGTACAACTATTTTTAGTTTTGGGCAAAGGATGAGCTAAGCTAAGGGTATCTAAATACTACTATTCAGCAGAATTCAGCCAAGGATATGTGCAAAATAAACGACTCAAACGCAACGACTGTCACTTGCGGCTATTCGCTGTGGCTTTGGCAGCGGTGCACACTGACTTCTTCGTTGCAGTCGAGAGACTACTTTGCCGAAGGCGCTTAAAAACATTTGCTTGGTGCGCTCTGAAAATACGAAAATTTCTTAAACGATGCAACAAAAAGGTAGTTATGCATTTGAAAGTTATTTAACAATAATAGGGAGGTAAGAAATGAATTCAAAGAATATTTGTTGGCGGTAACGAGGTGAAAGCCATGGCAGTGCGACTAGTTTTAAAGTATTTGCGCTTTTTTCTTTTTTTTAAATAGGAGACGGTGGGGTGTGGAGAACTGTGGTCGAAGTTAGCAAAAGAATTTGAGGTGGAATGAATTTTTTGAGCAATTAAACCCACAAAATGTTGTGCTTGAGTTTGGTAACTTGAATGCCTCTCTTAACCCATGGCAGTCCTGTGTGTCACTCAATTATTCTGGTTGTTATATGTACGCACTGCCAAGAGGACTGTGAGCTGAGAAAAAATTCGATTTGAATTAAACAGCTTTGATTAGTTCAGCGAAATACGTCCAGTATTTCAGATAAAAATTGGCATACATCAAATCCAAATAATTTTCAACCCCATTTTTGCACTCGCTCCGCATTATCTTAAATAAAAGCTCCAAAGAAAGGATAGGAAAGCAAAAGTACGGCATACAAACTAAAGAACTGCGGCAGAAAATGTTGTTGTTTATGTGGATCGAAAACATTGGCGGAATCCAAGATGAGAAGATACGGATAGTGGGGCGGATGACTTCAACGACTGGTTAAAGTTTCCCTTTTAGATCTGGATAGGATCTAGATTTGATTCGTAGGAATGAAATCCTAAAAAAGATATTTCCTCTAGCGGTCGCCGACCTTTAGCTAATGTCGAGCCTTCAAGTTATTTCTGCCATGAAAAAGATTCTCCAAAAATCAACCTGCTGCTCGAAGACGGCATAAGACAGTAGTTCCCTTCTTCTGTGTGATATTTTGAAGGCGGACAACACAAATCGGGAAAGAAGTTTAGCTAAACACTAATTGATGCAAGCATTTGGGCGCTCAGTGTTAGTAGTCTCTCCTAAAGAACGTGAAAAATTCATATTTTTTTAATTAAAAATTTAAAGTACATAAATATGTGTGTATCTATTTATAACTTCCCGCATATCAAAAATTCTTGTTGTTTAACCGAACTAACCGCAAAAGCTGCCTTCACTTAATAGCTGCAGCGAACTGCAATCCAAAAGTTATATATGTATCTACTATATAGTATTGGTCAACTAACCACAAAAGGATAAAAAATGAAGCAGCAGCCCACAATGCAGCCACATCCAGTAAAAAAAAGATTGTAATAGAAAAACAATAACAACTTGAACAATAACATCTATTTACTGCAGTTGAATGTCCTTTTTACAACACAAATTACTTTCGCAGTGAGCTGAAATTGCTTTTTAAAAGTTTCTAATGTGTTGCACAGCTGCGCTGCTATTGCCCTGAAGAAGGATGCACAAAGCGCGGGCACTGGGGAGAGAGAACACTCTCCATTCAACTGCTAAAACGGCTGCTTTGTGCTTTTCGCATTCCACTCTAATTCACAAAAAATAGGCAACCAAAAACAATAGCAGGCACAACAAAAAAAAAAAAACAAAAGGAAAACATACGCTTATCCACTTGCTGCCCATTTTGCTTCGCTCAAGCTTTCATTGTTGCTCCTTCAGTTCGTTGCGTTCACTCCGATATTATGCCCCTATTGCTGATTCGCTGCAAAGGAGGAAAAAGCGAAAACTACAAACTTGCATTGGAAGTGAAAATCTCTATGCTATTCTTGCATAAAATTTGTTTGTATGTTGCACACAAAGCATCTGCGAAATGAGTTTTTGAGCACAAGGACATCAAGGACACGCTGGCACTGAAATTGAAATGCAAATATATTTGTTTTGTTTGCTTGCTGTTGGCACTGACTGCTTCGTTGCATTTCGTTCGTTCAATTCTCTAAATGCCAGTCGCTGTTGCAATTCATGGGTGTGTGTGTGTGGGGGGGGGGAATGTGTATGTTTGAAATTCTCAAGTGCATAGCCTGAGCCTAATGTACCGAACGAGACACAAATATTGGCTCCACCTTCACAGTAATGCGCGTTTCTTCTTCTCCAAAGTGCTCGTTGCAATGTGCCTTGCCGTATTCGTGTGTTGAGAAAATACAATGTATCTAATAACGTATTACCCTATAACATATGTATGAATGTATATGAAAGATAAAAATAATCAGGAAACCTGTTCATCAAGTATGCAATTTTAGAATCTATATATTTAACATGCGAAGGGATTTTTTGTCCAGGACATAAGATCTGCACCGTTCGCTCGATTTTCAAAAATTAAAGCGCTTGGTTTTATTTTTCCGAAAAAGGTTAAAAAATTATATTCAAATTATTTAAAAAAATAAATCAATTATTACAAACAGGCTATCAATCGAAATGGTTTTGAAAAGCTTTGTTTCTTAACTTAACTAAAGGAGCGCTGCCAGCGAAGTAGGTAAGTGAAATACGTATCAGCATATGGGTGCCAAATGAAAGGAGTTTGAGAAAGTAGTAGATTGAAAATATTTTGAAGGGGATTGCCACCTGTTGCAAATGTCGAATTTAGTTAACTTATACAAAAGTTTTATGAAATATTAAGATACGGATATCAATCAATAGAGATTTATGAAAGTTTTAGTCTGAAAATATCTTTGATTAGGATGGCCACCTTTGCGATTAACTTTTATTTTTTAATTATAATTATTAATTTTTTTGATCGGTATAGCGTGATTTGAAATTTGATGCAATTAAAAACATGGAATAGAAGTTATAGCAGCTATTTCGGAGATCACCACATCTCCTCATCAGACTTCTTTTTTTTTAGACTTCAGCAGAGATCGAACTCGCGACATCGGTGTGCAATGTGCAAAGTCAGCTGCGTTCACCATTGAGCTTTGCATACCCCGTAAACTCGTGTTGCTAATTCCCTTCCTTATACAACCTACTACTATCAAATGCAGCTGATTTGCCACAATAACATTACCAAATTAACTTTTATTATCTAATCGTTAAAATTATTGCTTTACAACTTTCAACTATTTTCAGTTATGCTACTGCATAATCTTCCAAAACTGTGTATAAAATCGCGATGATATTTACGAAAAATACCAAAAGACTACTACTGCTTTCGTTTCAAAGCTAAGTTTACTATTCCTCTGCTCTACTCACAAATATTGCAATATAAACACAAATATCGTTTTTTTTTAATTTTCGCCTCTCTATAGTAACTGGATATTTTACTGGCAAGGATACCTTAGTCAGCAAGGAATTCGATTCAATGCACTTAGCAAATGTCCTTGTGCGATTTTATGGATATATCGGAGAAGAGTATACAACAAAATAAACTGCGAGGACATGCGAGTATCGCACCGTGATAGCTGTGGCGAGGTGCCACAATATTTATTTTCCGCACGCCATACATAGCTACCTACATATACATATGTGTACACACTTATGTACATATGTACTTGCGTAGTATGTATGTATTTGAATTTCCACATTCCGTTTTCCTTTTCGTTCGCTTTTTATTGCTGTCCTTAAGTGTCCTATGCTGGCATCTGGTCACTTTGCTTTAACAGCAACAATGTTGTTGCATGATGTTGCATGCCACTTCACTGTAATGTAAGCTCCCTTTTAAGTGCTCCTAACTCTGCCATGGCTGCTAGTGACAATCCCACTGCATTCTTTCAACGACTTTCTAGTATTTATATACAAATAAAGAAAGCTATGTATTTACATAAGTAGCCTTGCATTTTCTCAGCAATATTCGACTAAACTAACGCCAAAGCTAATACGGGAGATGTTTTTTTTTATTGCTGTATATAGTGATATATTGATTATACTTACATACGTACGTATGGCTACAGAAGATATGGAATAAATTAACTGACGAAGGCCTGCACGCCAAATGAACTTTTCTCTCAAATTTTACGCTGTTGGCAAATGTAAATAAGGATTAAAATTTAAAAACTAATTAATACAACCAAAGTAAAATCTGTGGGAAATTAACAATAAAATACCTTTTCGCAAAATCTATAAAAGACCTTTTTATTTCTCAAAAAAAAACCTGGGTAACAGTTATTCGTCGCCACGCTGTAATATATTTTATCAATTGAATGAAATTAAAATCTCGAAAAAAAATTGTGAAAATTAAGCTTTCTTAATAATATATCATTTGTCTTATCAATTTACTCGAATTAAAATTCTCAAACATGTGGCAACCATCTTCAAAAATATCTTCCACGCCAATGATGTAATTTATTGGTTTTCACTATGTAAATCAACTTCAAGAAGTTCAACTCTATATAGCTAAGAGAGCCTTAGGACAATCATGAGCATATAATATATATATGTAAATATTAATCCCGTTTCTTTAGCTTTAAAACGACCCGAAGAACCCTATATATGGCGATTTGAAATACATGATTAGTCTGAATCACGAACAAATCCAAACAAATTTTGATAGATCATATCTCCGAAGGAAAAAAAATTATTTGAACGCGTGTTAGAATATTTCATGTATAGAAACCATAAAAAATTCGAAGCGAATCAGAGACATGAAGACTTAAAGAAGATTGCCTCATGTATGTATAATATTAGTAACAATATGTACATATATGTATGTATATACATACACATACATATGTATACTACTACTTACTTCGCTATCCTTACAAGAGAAAATACATTCACTACTCCAAATAAAAGACCAAAGCAAAGTCAACCTGTTTAGTAATTCCATACACGTTTCAATTTTGTCTAGACGAAACTTCAAAACCTCTGTCCTAATGCAATAAGAAAGGAAACTGAATTGTGATATACAAAACGAAATTGAACAAAATAGTTTAGTTAATACTGGCTAAAATATAGGTTTTTTTTCTTGTCTCCTTACTCAGATAAAATTTTCCTCCGCATAACGAATTTCCTTTGAGTGTTGGTGAATAGTTATAATTGTAATATAATGACAATTATAATGGGTATTTACATTGTCTGAAATTACTTAAAAATGCGCGAAGAAAAATTTGAAATTTAAAAAATTTTAAAATCAACGATTTGCTAACTAACGAGTAATTCAGACAGAGTAAGGCAGACAGATTTGCTACTTCAAAAAAGCTAATTTGCCACAAATTGCGGTCTTTTGCTTTGACGAACACAATGTAATGAGATAACAAAAGATTACACACCCCTTCTTAAAGGAAAAAAATGTACATACAAGAGTTTCAAAAAGGAGCAAATTAAATCAAAAAATTCATCATATATATGTACAGTGGTGAAAATATAAAAAACGGAATGTGACATTTTAATAAATTTTGGCTACTTTTCTGTTGTTGATTTAATGTTTAGTATCATTTAATTTACCAGTCAAGTTAGCTTAAAAAATAGGGGTAAGCTTACAATATTTCGCGTAAAGCTGAAGCTGGTACGAATGTTCGAACTCCATTATACATGAAATATCAAAAGTCCACATCGATACCACGTCTGCAAAAAAAAAGAATTCAAGGTCAAAGGTCACATAAATAGATTTTTTACATTTTCAGCAAAACGGCAAGGTTTGTCATAAAACTTGGTGAGACGAAAGAGTAGATCATACAATTATCTATAAAAACAGTTATACGATTTTTCTTTCTAAGGATTACCATTTCTGAGATATAGCGATTCAAAAACCGGGCTAATTCGAAATTAGGGATTTGGATTTTTGCCAATTTTCTTTTGCTCAAGGTTCTCACTTACTCATTACAAAAAATTCGTCGGACATACGCGTACTAAAATAGAAAAAAATGCGTAACACCGTCAACAAAACAAAAAAAAAAACGCCAAAAATCAACAGTATCTTGTGGCCACCTCAAACCAAAATTTAGAAGACTATAAAAATTCGGATTAAAAAGCTTGAAGATTTGATGCAATTTTGTTGAAATTTGTCAAATTTTCCTAACTTTTGTACAAAGTTTGAAATTCGGACTTGGGAAGGTGTTTGTTAGAGAACGACCTACACATGCTTTCATAAAAATAATAAACATTAACTAAGCAAAAGAAAAATAACCAAATCTTGTTAAAATGGCGCGTCGCTATTTATATGTTCGCCGCCGTACATAGGTACACATGTACTTTTTGCACATGGGGCCAATTTTCTTCAGTACACTTGTGAGACGCTTTTTTGATTGACTGTTGTGACACAATTACGAATGATTGATGAGAAAGCGCGATGATTTTGCATATTTAGGAGGCAAAAAATTATGTACAAACAATTTTGTTGTTTCCTGGCATGATGCGACAAGCCCATTTCTGAGTAAAGGGAGTTTCGTCTGTAATAATTAAGAATGTATGAAGATGAAATGAACGTGGTACATAAATTTTTATTAATACATTCTTGTACACATATATTTCAGGATTGGGCAATGGTATGATTGGGTTTCCGGCCTGGTCAGTCTTATATCAATCGCATCTATTACACTGCAATCCGCAGGTCTGGATTCGAAGCCTGTCAAAAAATCCTTTCTCTCCCTCTGTTCTATGTTATACAGCAGAAAAATAGCCTTTTTTTAATCCCTTTGTATTGGCAAAAGCTCGGTAATCGCAAAGAATTTATTCTGAAGTCAAATGTTTTTAAGATAGATTCCGCATTCTGACTTTGTGATCACACCAAATCGTTGCTTGTGAAAATGAAACTCGTTGCTATCGAAAGGATAACCGAGAAGACTGGCCTGTCTACACCCTCTACCGTTTCCCAGTAGCTATTTCATTCTGATTGAGCCTACTCAGTAATTATGGCTCGCCTATGACATAAGGCAGTTGAGGATACTTCTATTATAACATAATAATATATTGCCTAGCACGGAAGTTTGCCATTAGCGACCGATATTAGAAAACGCTTCTTTGTTTTTATACCTTTCATGAGCATGAAATGGTATTATAACTTTGGTCCGATGTTTGTAAGTACCAGAACAAAAAGAGATAGACCCATGAAAATGTATACTTATATTGATTTAGCCATGTCCGTCTGTCCGTCTGTCCGTCTGTCTGTCTGTCCATCTGTTTGTATGCAATCTAGTCTCTCAGTTTTCGAGATATCCGGATCGAATCAAGTAGGTAGATGTATTTTTATAATGTATTAATCATTTGTCGGAACCGGAAGAATCGGACCACTATAACATATAGCTCCCATACAACTGATTGTTCAGATATGAGATTTTTCGTTATATTCATCCATTTATGTAGCTAGGACCATGAAATTTCGCGCTGTTTTCAGTCATTATTAACGGAATACTTACAGTGAAAATAACAAGGATCGGATGACTACAACATATATCTTCCATACATCTGATTGTTCAGATATGGGATTTTACTGTAAAACTTCTTTATTTGAACAGCTAAAACCGATAAATTTCGTAAGATATTTTATAAATAATATTACAAAGTCTACTGAGAAAATCATCAAAATCTATGCTGTATAAGCTTTATCTCCTATAGCACTGATTGTTCAGATACCAATTTTTGCCATATATCTCCTTTATGTAGGAAACTAAACCCATTAAATTGTGTTACCGGTTTGCATACCGATCACATAGCAGTGAAAATCACTTAGATTGGTGCCATATAAAGTATATCTTCCATATATAAGTATGTAACTCCTCTATCGATGTATGCAGATGTATTCAAAAGCAGTAATCTGTCAAAGTAAAATTTGCAGATGTTCATGAAAGGTATGAAGCCTTCGGCATAGCCGAAGACAGCGCTGCTCTTACTTACAACACAGGCCGCCGCCAGGATACCTCTCTACCGTAATCAAAAAGAATTCATTTAAAAATTAATACTTAAAAAATAATAATACTTTCCTAATTGAAAACTTTTCCTGCTCAATCTGCAAAATGGAATTCCCCCCACAAACACACACACACATTGTTCTTATTTTCCTCTTGCTCATCTCATCCCATCTTGTGCTTGCCATAGTTGGCAGATTTTTGCATCTTATTACATGCCGCATGTTGCACGTTGCCGCTGTTGACAGCATCATTGCGAATACCGCAAACCACCGCACCCCTTCCCACCTTTCCAAAGAGTCTACTCGCTGTCCTACCACAAAGCGTTGACAGTCCCAAATCATGCGTCAACGCCTTGGCTGACATTTTTGTGTTACCTTGCCACACATAGGCTGTCAATGTTGCCGTCACTCAGCTCAGAGACTGCTGCTGTTGCAACTATCACCACCAATGTTGCAACTGCTTGGATTTGAAATTTGCCTTTTTCTTACTTACTTTTTGAAATTTGGCCAACTCTTCTTTTCTTTTTTTTAACATTTTTTGATAGCGCCCCCAGTATGCTAAATTGCAACAACACATTCGCCCACAGCAGCAGCAGCAGTGGCACTCAATTTTTGCCAATAACAATCCGACATCAACATCATCGGCAGCAAAAGCTCAGCTGGGCCTTCTGCTTCTTGCGTTTTATTTTATTTCCCGAAAAAAGTAGTCACTGTCTGTCGCCATGCAAATATTGCTGTTTTTTGGAGTGCATTTTTTTTGTTTTTGTTATTTTACCTTTGCCATACTCATCACTTCCATTGACATTGCTGTTGTTGTTGCATTTGGCAGTTGTTATTTTTTCCGTTGA
>NW_023465357.1:0-8926 GCF_013731165.1 Rhagoletis pomonella | reverse complement strand
AATAAAAGCTTATTTTTAAAAAAATATTTTTTTTACATTACTTTATTCTTACTTCCGCTCGTTATAGCTGTTGCATTTAATATGTATGTGGGTAAACATACAGTAGCCACACGCAAATTTATTTGTGTAAAGGTTTTCCCTTTTCAACTGTTTGCCATCTAACACACACACATACATATAGTCATATACACATACATACATAAACTATATTATATAAATATATGTACACCCAAGCAAGTACTCTTATTTCTGTATGCTTTTTCTTCAACAGGCTTGTTGACTCGCCTTTTAACGTAAGTAATTAAGTATAAATAGCTTTTCAATGGTAATGAAAAATTAAAATATGAAATACCTACATACATATTTATTTACAGAAACCACGTTTTGTAGTTACACAGAAAATACTTAGAAGACCGCTCTCCTCTTCTCGAAAGCATTTATTTTCATCTATCACACTGTGCGACAAATATAAACCGAGTCTCACTGATATGAAAGTAACCGTGGAAGTAACCATTAAACAGGCACTCTGTGTACGTAAAACTCATTTTTAAACTTGGAAATTAAAAAGCGTAGGGAAAAAAACTTTCAAGTCGCTATTCCCGCACTAAATATTTTCATTAGGACGACTGATCAGTTTCGCTTTATCTTCTATATATAATACCCGAAGGCATTTTTTGTCCAGGTCATCAGATCTGTACCGTTCGTTCGATTTTCAAAATGATGTGTCAAATTAAAGGGCTGGGCATGTAGGTTTTACTTTTTCGAAAAGAGTTGGCGCCTTAAAAAAAATTCAATTCAAATTATTTAACAATCAAAGCCATCAGATCCACGCCGTTCTTGCGACTTTCAAAAATTAAGTATCAAATTTAAGAGTATGGGCTGCAAAAAGATTCTACTTTTTCGGAAAGAGTTGCCATCTTATAAAAAATAAAGTTCCAATTATTTAAAAAATTAAATCAATTATTACAATATGGGTATCAATGGGAATGGTTTTGAAAAGGTTTAATTTTTTACTATATGTAAAGGGGTTGCCACCTGCTTAAAAAGTCAAATTCAATTCGTATTAAGGAAATTAGGTAAGTGAAATATGCATAACAGTATGGGTGTCGGACAAAAGAGGTTTAAGGAGGTTTTAATTTGGAAATATTTTGAAGGGGGTTGCCAATTGTTTTAAAAGTCGAATTTAGTTAACTTATACACAATGAAGTATTAAAGTACATCAAACGAAATAGTGTTAATAAACCTTTAGTTTGAACACTAAAAATACTTTTGAGTTGTTTAAACTGGGTTACCACCCGTTTAAAAAATTCAGTTCAAATTATTTAATAAGTTAAATTTATTATTAAGATAATGGTATTAATTGAAGTGGGTCTAAAAGCGCTTTATTTGTGAACTATATTTAGGGGGTTGCCACATGTTTAAAAAAATAAATTCGCAATGTGAGATAAAGGACATATATGAAGGCTTTTATCTTCAAACTACTTTAAGAGAGAGTTGCCACCTGTTTGAGAAGTTGAGTTTAATTAACTTATGCACAGGTTATATCAAAAATTAAATTACGGGTGTCAAGCAAAAGGGGGTTGAGAAACCTTTAGTTTGAACATTTGGAATGTTTGAATAGTGTTGCCAGGTGTTTAAAAAATTACGTTCAAATTATTTAATAAGTTGGATGAATTTTTAAAAGATAGGTATCAAAGTTATTTAAGATTTTAGTTAGAAAATAAGTACTTCCTAAACGGACTTCCACCTGATTTGAAAAGTCGAATTTAGTTAATTGTTACACAAGTTTTATGAAATCTTAAAATATGAGTGTCAAAAAGAGATTTATGAAAGCTTTAGTTCGATTAAGCTTGCCAACTTTTCAAAAAAGTCATATCGATTTTGCTAAGTATACATACTATACGAACCCGCATTTTTGTGAAATTACAGGGTGATTTGAATTTTGATGAAATTAAAAACGGACACTATGCGTGACCTCTCTTCACTCGCAGACGGCTGCAAACGGCGTGAGTATCAGGTACTCATTATATTTGATGTGTAAACATCTGTGTTTTGAACCAATCTCGAAATGCTCCCGAACAAGTCTGGACCTTGTCCTGAACTGATCCCGAACTAGGCCTGAACTAGTATAGAAATGGTTCCGAAAAAGTTTGGACCTAGTCTTGAACTGATCCCGAACCAGTCCTGAACTGATTCCGAACGAGTCCTGAACTGATCTCGAACTAGGTCTGAACTGATCCCAAAATAGTGTTGAACTGATCCCGAACTAAGTTTTTTTTTTTTTTTTTAAATGGCATTAAATGGCTAAAACTATGCAAAGAAAAGTTGTGTGTAGATGGTTGTTATTGCGTTGTAGAATCCTCTTAGCAATTACTACAACTATTTGCAACAGCAGTAAACACAGGATTTTACTACTGAAGAATTACAGATTTTCTGCTGGGTTACACAAGAAGAAGTTACAAATTTTCTGCTGGGTTAACGCAAATTTTACCCATACCGAGATCAAAGATGTTTCAATATCAAAACTTCAGAATTGTGCGGATATTTTTTTATTTTTAAAATTACTGTTAATTGCTTTTATCTGCTGTAATAATATTAATAACATGAATGAAATATTTCGCTTATTTGATTTTATCTCAAATTTTTCTTGGGAAATTCCGGATTTATTCAGAATTCGATTTCTCAGCGCTGTTTGGGAAATGTCAGAACTTTATCGGGATTTTAGGCAAATGTCCAATTTTTTGGTACTTTTCGGGGATTGCGGATATCTTCGGGACTTTCATTAGAGCGTTTTTGAGATTTTTCGGGACCCCTCGTAGAAGTTCGATATTTTTTCGAAATCTTTGGGGGGTTTTGTGTTTTTTGAGGGATTTTTAAGATTTTTTCGAGATAATTTGTAATATTTCCGTCATTGCGATGGATGCATCGGTATCTTTCGAGATTTTTCGCGGTAATTTGGATTTTTTCCGGGGTTCCTTAGGGTTTTCGTGATGTTTCTTGTTTCATTATGTAACTTTTGAGATTTTTCGAAAGCTTTCGGAATAGTTCGGAATTTGCGAATTTGGACATTTAGGTATAGTTCGAACATTTTTCGGGATCGCTGGGGATTCTTCATGATTTTTCGAGTTTTGAAAATTTTCCACATATTTAAGGACTTTTCAGAATGGAATATTTAGCTTTCAAAATTACTTCATCTTGTACTGCTGTTAGATTATTGGATATAGGACGAATAGCCCACTCAACTTTAAAGTTGCCGTTAAATATACAATTCAACGATTTTTTACATGTAACATTGGTAAAGGCTAGGGCATAGCAAAAGTGCAGACAACATACAAACTTTGACTCTGGGGAAGTCACTTGAAGCACTTAATTTAACTCTTCAATATTTGAGAAGAAATGTGCAACCACTTTTCCATGGAGCTCTTATTTTGTTGCCCAGCATGTAGACAGATGACTCGCGAGTCAGACGCATTGTCTATGGAGCCTATTAAGCTAGCATTTCATATTTTTTATACTTATATGTATATAGGGAAATCTTAAAAGTGCCCTATGCTCTTATTCCTCCTGCGTGCAACGGCCTCGATTAAGTCCTCTTTAAACTGTGTCACAGAGGGTACTCGGGAACTTTCCCCTAGCAATAATCACTATGTCGTTCGCGTATCCTTGGCAGCGAACACCATTTTCAGTGAGTTTCTGCAGGTGTTCGTCCACAACTAGACTCCAAAGGAGCAGAGATAGAATCCCTCCCTGCGAGCAACCTTTTGTTATTTGAGGTTATACTCCGCTGTCACCGACTCCAGTTTCCGCAATTCTGGTATGTATCAGCCTAGCTATCCATCTGCGCATGGTAGGCTACAAATTGCTCAAGTGCCTCATCGACGACCACTTGGTATATGTTGTTTAAAACCGCCTCTATGTCAAGGAAGGCGCACAACACTAGTCAACACATAGTCCTGAAAGACTAATGCTAGATACACTCTTCGTAGTATGGTATTAGTATTACGATCTATACCACACATGTGTCACTCTGACACTACAAATCATTGTAGTTGCTGCGTAGCATGTCATGTGTATCCCAGGAATTTATGAGAGAGTAATCCCGCCTACTTACTTTCAGGATAAAAATAATCCGCCCCTTTGCCACACTTCCGGAATGTAGGCCAGCGCTAGACTGTCCCTCCTTATGTCGACAAGGTGTGGAAGTAAGAGCTCCCCGCCCTGCTACCCTCGCACTGGACTGATGCCATCCACCCCGGGAGCCTTGTACCGTTCAAAGGAATCCAGCTCCGATCATACTGATCGCTGGGTTATTAGGCGTTTGGCCAGCTTCCAATCCGATTGGGATGGCCTGCGCGGAACACCGCATTCCGCGTGGCCGGATTAAGTACCATCGGGTAGCCTAACTGTTAGTCTGGTTCCTGTGTTGTCCTTCGCCAAGGCTTTATGAAGTCTATCAGCTGCGGGGGTAGATGATATACATACATACTCAACGTTTAAGGCAAAGGCTTACAAACTTAAAATAAATTTGTAAAAAACGTATCCATACACATGAACCATGGCGGACTTTTCAAAGTGTGCTCTAACAATTTGATGTTCATCTCTGACTCCGTCAATCGGTTTTCCACCAATTTTACTTACAAAATCTTACTGGCCACCTGACGGGATACACAATCTTTGAGAGATGCGACTTTCTGCTAAGTCTCATCATCATCATAAAGCGCTGCACCGATAGGCAAATTGTCTGTACAAATATTTTTAACTCATAATGCAAGCACCAGTGTATATACATATTTCTTGCGCTGACTCATTAATTCGCATTAGAAGAAAGGATAAAAAAAAAAAATTTTAAAAGAGTGTTCAAATAGTCGGCGAGCAGTCAATTAGCAGCCAACAAAATGTCATTTAAAAGCCAATAAGAACTCCGCCATTTGTGAGTAAATAAACTTCAATCACACATACACATACGACGACCATAAATTAAACAAACGCAAAGCCAAAATCAGGTAAAAAGATGCTGAATTGCAGCCGCAGCTAAAAAAAAAAAATGAAACGAAAACGAACGAAGAACACCCGTAAAATGGAGATGAAGCCTAAATGAAAAGAATAATGCAATCTTTTTATAAGCTTTTATTTAACTTGGTCATCCCGCGCAAATCGTGGAAATTTCCAATCGATTTTAAACTAACTTCCCGACAAGTTAGAGACTTGAAATTTTCAGCATAGTTCCAATCACGATGACAATGCAATTTAAAATATAAATGAATTCCCTATATGGTCCAGGGGTCTTGATTCAAAGTCGGTCAAAAATTAGTAAAATTATGGCTAACAGAGCGTAATTTGCCAAAGAACGTAAAACCAGAGCAAAGCTATTTATGGCAAATTCTAGATCAACCTATCTAGACTTGCTTGTCGGCGAATTCAGCGTACATGCATAATTGGTTAGGTATGTATGTATTTATATGTACATATGTATGCAGATAATCAAATGCCGGTTTGCTATTCGCGCGACAAGCTTTTTTAAAAACGAAGTAAATTAGTACAAATTGTTAGTAATTTTCATTCGAGTTTGAATAACTCCTTTCACTAAATGGCTTTTAGTAACTTTAACGAGACCTTAACTTATTTTATTTTATTCATTTTAGTGCAGTTTTGACAAAATTTTCTTGCTAAAAAATCTTTTGTTTCACAACTTTATTTTATTCCTTTGATTAAACATGTTAAATAAAAGCTTATTTTAAAAAAAATATTTTTTTTACATTACTTTATTATATTACTTTTTTTTGTTTGTCAATAACAAAGAAATGTTAAAATTTCATTTGAAGGTCAGTGCGAAGAAGCCAAACCAGTGGCATTCACACATACAGCGCGAGACCGCCGCGCAAGCGCGTGTTCATTATTACGCTGTGATGGAGATAAGGTGATGGGAAGGTGGATGGCACGGCGCCGCTCTGACTCCTTCGCAATTTTGCATTGTGCATTATTTGCTTTCCACAGTTGGCTTTAAATTGTATAAGTCGAGTTTATGCCCATACTCGCATCCCAATTGGCAATTGGGGGGAGGTCAACGCCAGTCTGGCCAATTTTAACTACATACATATTTGCAAGCCAGTTGCATTCTTCGTTAGACTGGTAGAGCTGTTTGAGTTTTGCTTTTATTGTAAATGTGGAGAGATAAACAATTTTGGAAACAAATAAATTACTTACATTCTCGTAAAAAATGGCAAATGAAAGAGTCGAAATTCTTGTTTCAATGCAGCGCCTGCGCTTATAAATTTTGCTGCTCAGCGTGGTAGGTACAGTTTTTTTTTTTGTAATTTTTCACATTATATTTTCATGTAGGAAATTTTCATTCCCAATTTACTTATCTTCCCTGCAAACCAAAATTAACGAAATCTTTAGGAGTTTCTCATTTCTGTAACGATTTTTTACGAATCTTCAAGGAAAATTGTCTGAAAAAATTCTGCAAGCAATTCTTAACATCGCAGCGTTATTTTCATTGCTTTACCGATTTTCTTCCCAAATTTCATAAAAGAATCGAAGTGTGCACAGTTTATTTAATTTTAGAAAATTCTGCAAAAAATCGGATGAGCTCTTTACGAATTCTTTAAAATTTCTCTACAGTTCAGAATACTCTGAAAAATGGTTTTCAGGGTTTTCGTAGTGGTACAAATAATAATTTTCAAAATAATTTTTTATATTTACTTTTACCCGACTTCCAAAAAAGGAGGAGGTTATCAGTTCGTCGGAATATATATATTTTTTTTTATGTATGTTACCGCATAACTTTAGACCACGTCAACTGATTTCGATAATTCTTTTCGCATCGGAAAGGTAGTGTCTCAGAGGTGGTCCTATACTAAACTGGTTTAGATCCGATCATTGGATCATGAAATATATATATATACATATATATTTTTTTTAAGTCGGTTTTTTTTGCTTAAAATTACTTGTTATTTTATTTGTTTCTCAAAACCTTTGCAAAGTATCTTATGCTTAAGTTTGTACTTTTTGCAAACATACTCGCGTTCACATGTGTGAACCCACATACATACGTACATTCATAATTTTTTTACCAACACAGAATTTGAAGTATACATACATTCGAATTAGTTTTGCGCTCTTTGGGCGGTGCTTTTGTGGTTTGAAAGGCGGTGCTAATTAAAGTGACTTCTGTTCATCGCCACCGGCAGTTAGCCAACTTCTTCCACAGAAGCTTCATTTATTTTGTTAGGGCTTGGTAGAGAAGCTTAGTGACTTTGTTGAACAACGCCGCCACTTAAAGATGGAATTTGCCAAATACGCAAATTTAACGCTTTAGTTAGGTAAAAAAGATATTTACACATGTATGTATGTATGTATTTGTGTGGCTACCTGAGCGGACTTAACTGCTGCCGATGCTATGATGAAACGTCTGCAAATAAAGCAGCTGTTGATTGCAACATTTGGTAACAGCAGAGAACTTAGATAGATAGAGAAGGTGCAAATTTTTGGAACGTAAAATTGTTTGGCTGAAAAATAAATCCATGGAATATCACCACAGCGCGATTAACATTTCAAGAAGCGTTAACAGAGAAAAATGTAAATTTCTGTTATGATAATTTTATATTTGTTGCAATTGTCTGACTATGTGTTGCTAGGTTGCAGGTGAATGCAGAAACGTATTCATGTATACTTTTTTTATAAAATTAAATAAATTAATATAGTTAAATTATATTAAATGTACTTTTATATTAGTTAGAATTGCTGATTTGCATTTCTGCATGACCATTTGTTAAATATAATTTATTCAGTAGTTAATGTTGCTAAAAACTTAAAAAGCATCTGTTCAAGTTCGCTTCTTGTACGAGTATTATATTATGTAAATAGTAAAAATGCATGCTAGTTAAAAAAATGATAAAATTGGTATTTTCACATACTCACTTTAAAGATGGACGCATTAACAAAAAAATGTATAAAGCAATGTGTTTGTTAACTTCAAAGTTGTTTTTGACTTTTACTGCAATACTCGTAGATATTATTTGTAAATAATAGTTCTGGATTCAAATGCAAATCCATTTCCCAGGCATGCGCATATGGATACTTGTAGTACATACAGATGCGATCAACTAATTAGCAACGAAATTCAAAATGATATTGTTTGCAAATTATGTTTATTTATTTATTTTTAATAATTTCCTTTAAAATATAATTCAATCTATAACAGAAACCACAATAATAAAAGTTTAAAAGCTTGCACAATTTGCAAAATAATTAATCAAACTTCAAAAAATTGTTATAAAAATTTACAAATTTTAGTTAGAATATTTAGAAAATTTTCGGGTATGCAGCTTTGTAGTCCATTCAATCAAGTACACTAAAGTCCAAGTTTCTAGTCGTTAAAAATTACCGTTGATTTCTTAGAATTTCTTTTTTGTGGAGGGTGTTCGCATTTTCTTCCATATAACACATGAACCAATTTTTTTTGTATGAAAAATAAACAGCAACACCCCAACAAAAAAATCTAAAAAATCAACTTGAAACTTGCACTTTCTTATAATATAATTGAATGGACTACAATACTGCATACCCGAAAATATATTAAATATTCAAATAAAAAATTTGGATGACCATTTCTTGAAGGTTGATTCATTTTTTGCAATTTGTGCAAGCTTTTAAACTTTTATTATTGTGGTTTCTGTTCCAGATTGAATTATATTTTAAATGAAAATCATTAAAAATAAATAAACATAATTTGTTGATGGCAGCTCAATGTATGTATGTATGTACTTACATATGTAAATATGTACCCCATACACATACTCCAAAATCATTTATTGATAACGTTCTTGCACCTGCACATAATATTACATATATGTAAGTACATACTAACTTTCTTCTTATTTGGGGCTGACAAACTTTAACTTAAGAGTCGACTTTATTTCGTCTA
>NW_023465356.1:0-8927 GCF_013731165.1 Rhagoletis pomonella | reverse complement strand
ATGCAAAAGAGATTTATCGCGAACCTGTACTGGGTCTAAATATACTACACCTTTTGTAATAGTACTTCAGAAAGCGTCAAATATATTTCAGAAGCCATCAAATGTACTTCAGATTAGTCAAACGTACTGCAGAAACCGTTAATTGGACTTCTTTTAGTCAATTGCACTTCAGAAACCGGAAAATATACTTCAGACTAGTCAATGTGTTTCAGAAACCGTTAATTGGACTTCAGATTAGTTAATTGTAATTCAGAAACCGAGAAATGTACTTCAGATTAGTCAAATGTACTTCAGAATCCGTTAATTGGGATTCAGATTAGTCAATTGTACATCAGAAACCATAAAATGTACTTCAGATTTGCAAATTGTACATCAGAATCCGAAAAATGTACTTCAGATTAGTCAATTGTATTTCAAAAACCTAAAATGTACTTCAGAGTCGTAAAATGTACTTCAGAAAACGAGAAATGTACTTCAGAAACCACTTTTGTAAATGTACTTCAGGTTTTAAAGTAGTGCTCTACAATCCATTTAACATTACAGTTCACTTCTTCCAATGTAGGGACTTTGCCCCAAATCCTTCTCTTTTGAGAATAATAATAATAACAATAATAATAATAACAATAACAATAATAATAATAATAATAATAATTGCTTCAATTGCAAAAAATTGCAATCGAATGTACGTATCTTTGTATATACTGCAAGCATAATGCTAACTATATCTAATGCGATTTATTTACATGTAGTATGTACATACATACATACATACTTTGCATACAATTGCTTGCATTCTAATTGATATACATGGTTGAGCGCTCATTTGTGGTAAGTACATTTTTTGGCGAAAATGTTATACAGTGTTATCTGGCTGGAGTGAACACCCGAGGCTACGAACACCTCGAAAGAGTGAACATGAACATTTTTCCATTGAGTACTCTATAGAGTGAACAATTTTGTGTCTTTGTAGAGTGAACAAAATTTAAAACCAATTCCTTCCAAATTCAAAACTGTAACGACAAATTTAATAACAAAAAGGTTAATACCTTCGCCAGGCCGATCCCGTAAATCCCCGTATCAGGGATCTCAACTCGGAGATTCGGCTACTAGTGAACGTACATAAGCGGAAGAAGTGGGAAGACCATCTGAAGACCTGTAACTTCGCCTCTGGTGTGAGCAAGCTTTGGTCAACCGTGAGGTGATTGTCCACCGGGGAAACCGTCCAACAAAGGAGAGTCTTCTCGCCCGATAGCTATATAGAACTATTCAAGTAACGCTACTAGAAGACAAACGGTGGGCTGCGAAATACCTGAGTGGTCGTCAGTGATCTGTAGAGACAAATCGAGCAAACCTAGGGAAATAAAACAGCGAGTTCAACAGGGTGGCGCCCTTTTCCCACTACTGTTCAACATTTACATTTCTAAGCTCCCTCAACCACCAGAGGTAGTCTCGATTGTCTTTTATGCTGACGATTGCTCGATAATGGTTATTTCACCGAGCTTTCTCGCTTCGTCCCTGCACGGAGCACGGTACGTCAGAAGGCATCTTTATGAACTGACGTACGAAGTTCGGGGGTTCAAAAAACTACCTCTGGACCCAACAGCCTACCGACAGTTATATAGACTCTCGATCTGTGTATGCCGTTCTGGGCACGCAACCACCAGACGTGGACGAGACAGAGCTTCGTCTGCCTCGGGAGACTCGGACCCCATAGCCCAACTTCGATCTGGCTACTGCAGCAGGTTGAACTCATACTTGAGCAGAATAAATGTAGATGTGCCAAATGAATTCCCCGCATTCGGAGAGAAGCCCCATGACTCGCAGCATCTCCTCGCATACCCACTGAACCCCACCCTGCTAACGCCTCTGGCCTTATCGACAGACCCCATCGAGGCTGCACGCTTCCAGGGTCTACCGCTAATAGAGCTTGACGACAACGATAGAACAACAACAGGAAACATGTGTTGGCATTATCTGATGGAAAAGACGACATTTCAGAGTTCTTAAAAATTTAACTTCAAAAGACGTGCTGCGCAATAAAATTGATTTTAAAGAACAAAAAACTCAATCTGGATATAGTGAACAATCTGCATTTTATGAACTGGTCTTGCATTAATTAGTTCACTCGACCCAGATAGCACTGTACATATGTTTCTGAAGTACAATTTACAAATCTGAAGTACATTTTATGGTTTCTGAAATACAATTGACTAATCTGAAGTACATTTTTCGGTTTCTGAAATACAATTTACAAATCTGAAGTACATTTTTTGGCTTCTGAAGTACAATTGACTAATCTGAAGTCCAATTAACGGTTTCTGAAGTACAATTGACAAGTCCGAAGTATATTTTACGGTTTCTGAAGTACAGTTGACTAATCTGAAGTATATTTTACGGTTTCTGAAGTACAATTGACCTAGCTGAAGTATATTTTACGGTTTCTGAAATACAGTTGACTAATCTGAAGTACATTTTACGATATCCGAAGTGCAATTGGAAAAGGTGTAAACATGCCTCGGCAAGAGCTTATAGCTCAGTTATGCATACTTGCACTACCATTTTTACGTAAAAATCAAAACCCAACAGAATTCTACATGTAAAGTGCTATGCGTTGGGTAACCGCTTATGGTCTGATTATGCATACTTCGCATAACTTCGCACAACTTCGCACAACTTCGCATAAACTTCAAACAGTCATTTCGTATGCACTTTGTATCTAATTTCTATGTATTCCACTGCCCAGAAATTAGCAGAACTTTTAAAAATTCAGCGATCTGTTGAGTTTAGATTTTGCTTCACATTTTCTTAAGTTACACTTTTATTGCATTGGTACAAATGGTTGTGCGAAGTTATGCGAAGTATGCATAATCAGACCCTTACAACTCTCATGCAACGCTAAGTATGCATAACTGGGCTATTAAGCCAGACTTATTCATAGGTTCCTTCCCTTTCGTTTTTTTGTGCGGCAATGTAATGTGTGAGCATATACGTGTGAAAAGCGTACAGTTGAGCTGTACGCCTTATATGAAATGCCCACTACTGCTTTACGGCGACTAAACAGAATAAAGACATTTCTTGATAAATGCCTACAAATGCAATTGTAATTGTATATTAAATTTCTGTGGACCAATGATTCCCCATTTTGAACTTTTGCACCAACTATACTATAAAGATTAAAGGACGATTCACCATCGGATCTGGATCATTATTGCCGCAAGAATTTTTCACGGGCATAACGCTTTCATTAGGTTATTTAAGACGGCAATGGAGGATATGCCTTCTGACGACCCCAAAACCAAACTTGGACGTAAATTGTTGGTGAAAGCGTTGGACTAAATGTTTCAATAATTCATTTTGGACGAGACAAAGTTCGCCGGGTCTGCTAGTAAATTAATAAAATTAAAGTAAAGTCTGTGGAAAATTAACAATAAAATACTTTTTTCGCAAAATCTATAATGGGTTCTTTATTTAAAAACAAAAAACTGGGGAACAATTAATCGTCGCCACTCTGTCCGTTTAATAGTCCAGATTCTTTGTAACTTGCGATTATTCGAAATTCGAATTATCTACCGCGCTCTGTAATTTCGCCAGTAGCAAAATGAAAAATTGTATTAAAAAGAGTTTCGAAGTTGTATTTTTTTCCAATTGTCAAAAAATTCGTTTTTGTCACAGTGAAAATACCGTACAAGTTATTTGTATCATGCTAATATCTATAGAAAATTTAATAAATGCGACAAGATGCAGAAAACAACTTTCATTTTCTTCTCGAACATGTAGAAGAAGAAAGAAGGTACAGAAACCAAAGTATCGCGATGCAGCAGTCGCCAAATGAATCGTTTTAATATGAAAACCGAAGACGCCGATGCATACTATGGAATTGCCTTTTACATTCCCTTCCTTGATACATATATTGCTCATTTGAAAAGCCGGCTCCTTAAACCATAAATCAGTTTTAGTTAGTTTTTGTGTTTTGTTTCCTAAGTACGATTTTAACAAAAGATTTGGTTGCTTTCTATGAAAAGTAATCGACTGTTCGAAACAAAACTTTCTTGTGGCACTTTTGACAAACAAATCTTTCTATTTTTTTTCAGTTGATCGCACTTTAGATCTAGGTTTGCGAAATGTACATATGGTATTATCTGACCGCCCACAACCTTCCTGGAAAGGTAGATATAGCAATAGGCACTTTGAAGCAGTTTGTTAGAGATCAAATCATTCTAGTAACCAAGGAATACTGGAACAGCTTTTCGCCTTGCGAAACTTTCAGGATTATCTGGTATTTCTATAAATGGAAACGCTTACGGGATACTTCCCAATGTGGAATCAGAACCTGAATGAACGTATGTGACATGTAGGACCGAATCGAAAAAGTTACCAAATTGAAAAATAAGTTACCAAATTTGATAAATAAAGAAAAAAATTAATAATTTTGGTAAAAATTCGGTCGTAAATCGATAAAGCAAAAGACTAAAGCGAAATATAGATTTTTAAATTTTAGGCATTCTAAATCGGTAAAGTACGCTTTGAAGCAGTCACTACATACATATGCCAGAAAATTGATTTTTATGGACGATACAGTACTTATTGTATATGTATAAGAGTGTTGTATACTAGCAAATTCGAGAAATAGTCAACCAAAAATGCATGCAATTAAAATTCTTGCATTTTTGTTTCAAATATGGCACAGTACAATATACATATATATGTATTAGAGGTTTGCGCCGCCGAGCCACGCCGCACTGTGTTCTGTTTTGGGAAAAAATGGACAAAATCAAATATCTCCCGATCAAAACCAGATAGAGACACAAACTAAACGGCATTATAAAGTCCAAATACTGGTGAATACGGGAAAATTATTCAGGTTCTTCAACAACAGTTTCTCGACCTTGAATTCCAAGGTCAAAGTTCAACTAAAAAAAAATGTATATATAAAAGCAAATATCTAGCGATCGAAAATTAATAGAGACCTAAATGAAATAGTATTTTAAACTCCAAGTATTGCTGAAAAGAGCCAAACTGTTTCGATTCGTCAAAAACAAATTCCCTATCGTGAATTCCGTGGTCAATGGTCAACCAAAAAAAAAAAATCTGATTTAAACATACCTAAATATTTTTTTAAATCGTTTTATGCGATATTCATACATATAAATGCACATATATATGTATGTGTGGTGGGTCATATCTATATATTTTTAGATACGCAATATCACATGTATATGTATAACGAAAACTCGTCCTTGTATGTATAGATATGTATATGTACAGACAAACATTTGTGTGCGTGTGTATGTTTGTGCGGAAGTGTGTATTTGCTGAATGTTTAGAGTTAGATTACACGTTAGTTAAGAACACCGCACACATTTTAATTTGCTTCAAGTCAAAGAAACGTTTAGATTTGGATGCATTGGAACAGTTTTGTTTTGAAACATACAAGCTTCATTACTATTTGTATCCACTCATAAATTACTAAGACATGGATGTGAGGTCTCTAGAAAATTCCCAATGCCTATAGCATTTTACTCCGAAGATTCAAGTGAGGCATGGCAGAAATTAAATAGAAGAAACATGAAAGAGAGAGCTCGCCAGGACAGCAGACAGCATAGAATTTTAGATGTATTTAATCGAGCTATTTACTTGTCGGATCCTAAAATATCACTGTTATACCTAGAAACTATAAATGTTCCAGAAGAAATGCAAGGAATTTTCCTGAGGTAATATATTTAAATCTTATGAAATTCACACAGAATTCATGTTATTATAGTTTATGAATTGATTTATGTTTTAAAGAGCTACTACAAACCATGATGCTGATGGTGTTGAAAACGGAAGCATAGAAATATATTGTTGATTAAGATAATCCCCTATATTAACGTTATGTATGTAGATAGTCACTAAATTACTACACACACACACACATACACACTTACACACAAACATACACACGCACACATCTATACCCCCAAATTTATTGCCGGTAACATTACCATCCAATCGATTTCCTATTACCGGTCGCTCTAAAACGTCCGCCGAAGGCAACACGCCTGGGCGAGTCGTTTTCTTATTACCTGAGTGAGTCCTTTTCTTATCGCTTCTGGCGATATTTGGAATAATTTTATTCTTTTCACTTCATTTTTTTTACTTCATTTATTTTTTTGTATACCAAATCGCAACTTACAATCGGAAATAATTAATTTTCTCGCTGTGAGGCTTCCTATTTCTTCAATCTTGTCCTTGGGCATAATTTAGATGCTTTTGGCCAATACTATTGACGCCATATTCATAAGTTTCGGATTTTTTGAGAACTTTTTTATTCAAAATTGACATGAACGGAGTGATGTTGCCGATTTGTCACCACAGCAATAAATCGGTGAGTCGCCAATTTGTTGCCATTGACGATTGTTGCCTATTTCTCATATTTTGCATGGTGGGTACATACAAAGACGAATTTTCATTATATGTATATACATGTGATATTGTGTATCTAAAAATATGTAGATATGACCCACCACACATACACATGTGCATTTATATGTATGTATATCGCATAAAACGATTTAAAAAAATATTTAGGTATGTTTAAATCAGAATTTTTTTTTTTTAGTTGACCATTGACCACGGAATTCACGATAGGGAATTTGTTTTTGACGAATCGAAACAGTTTAGCTCTTTTCAGCAATACTTGGAGATTAAAATACTATTTCATTTAGGTATCTATTAATTTTCGATCGCTAGATATTTGCTTTTATATATAAATTTTTTTTAGTTGAACTTTGACCTTGGAATTCAAGGTCGAGATACTGTTTTTGAAGAATCTGAATAATTTTCCCATATTCACCAGTTTTTGGGCTTTATAATGCCGTTTAGTTTGTGTCCCTATTTGGTTTAGATCGGGAGATATTTGATTTTGTCCATTTTTTCCCAAAACAACACTGTGCGCCGCTACCGTTTTTACGAAAATATCAGCACGGCGTTCCGTGCCTAAAGAATTTTGTACAAAATTTTCATGATGTGTACACATTGAAATACATCGTTTGAAGGAACTACCATGATAAAAATATAGTAAGGTAGAACCGCTGAGAGTCACTTTTAAAATTCTTGACGTTTCCAAACAATTTAATTTTTAAATTTACTCACAAACTCACACACACATTTTCATTTTCAATCTCAAGCAACAACAATTTCGAAAAATTTCATTTTTTTATTTTCACTTTTATATGATTTTAAAATGTTGGCAAACTTCAAAAAAAAAATCATGGCCGACAAATTGAGAGAACGGTTATACCTTGCTATGTTTTTATCATGGGAACTACTACTCGTATAAATAACGCTTTTTACGAAATGAAAATTAAATTTTTAAATGCGTTTTTTACCTAATTCGGGCCACAGAGTAGGAATATGATCTACTTTATTTTTCCAAAAAAACGATACTGATAAAAATCATAGGAAGCACGTTTTTTTTATCGAAAGCGTTTATTACAGTTAAATTAGGGTCAAACACTGGTAATCTGAGAATTTTTTTTCCCGCAGTGGCCAATTTTTTTTTGAATACCACAACAATACTACTTTCTTATATACTACAACAACAAGAAAGTTATCACACATCAAAAACTTTAACGCTAATATCTCAGAAAGCAGTTTTAACAGAAGTGTCCTCATTGCATCTAACTCTCAATTATTGGAGATAAAACAAAAAACAAGTTGATTTTCTTGTGCATTTTTTTCTTTAAAATGAGTTGAATATTTGTAAACAGATTTTTAATAAAAAGCAAAATCTTGTATTTTGGTATTTTCTACATTCGTAAGTTATTTTATTCTGGGGTCCCCGAGACGTATACAAGTGCTACGTGGCATGGGCGTCGCTACGTAGGGGCAGGGGGGCTCGAGCCGGACGGATAAATTATTTTATTCGTTATTCGAATAATTATTATCTTCATTAATTATTCGAATAACGAATAAAATAATAATAAAACAGGTAATTTATGTATATATATATGTACATATATTTATGTATAAAATGATAACCGTTTTCGTTGTTTCGATTTAACTCAAACCCCTGGATAGATTTAAGTCAAATTTTCGGAAGTTATTCCCTGCGCATAAAGTCCTAGTAAAGGCTACTAGAAACCTCCTTGGTGGCGATGGAGCCGAGTTATTTATAAAAGCCGTATTTATGAACTGATTTCGTTCAAATTCAAAATGTGTTCTTCCTGCATGATGAAAAATACTTATGTGAAAAATAGACCCGCTAGGGGGCGCTGCAGTTGAGTTATTTCGAAAATCCCTATCCAGGTTGCAATTCATAATGGTGCTGCAGTCGAAATCATTAGAAACCCCATATGTCTGGACTACTTTGTTTTTTATGTTTTTGTTATACGAATTTAAGATGTCTCACGTCGTCATACACCCTAAATGCGACCTTGCATCTACCTCCGCTTGATGAAATTGCTCGGGCGGTCATTGCTGCAGCAGTAAGACTCAAGGAAACCAGCTCTTGGATATTTGAAAAGTGTCGAATCAGGAAGGAATGTTTCTATCACATCCTTGCAAGAAAGACCACTGTTGGTATATCAATGCCCAAATTTTACATTGAGGATTTTTGGCTCTCCTTAATAGAAAACGCACATCTGTGCTCTTCAGCTTCCTTATAAGGACTTTGTTGTAGTTGCAAGATCATAGTAGAAGATTACGCACGCTTAGAAAAGATCTCACAAGTGAAAATAAGACCATCGGTAAAGCTCATGACATTGAAAGGGATTTTTTCTTGCATATAGCATCGAGCGCTATTTTTTTGGCAGAAATATGTGTGAGAAGGGTTCTGAGTTGTTCAACCTAAATTAAGAATTTTTACTTTACCCATATTTGGTTTTCCATGCTATTCTTGCATTGGCCAACGCAAAAAATCTTATCAGGGGCCGCGAAACCAGAGG
>NW_023465355.1:0-8928 GCF_013731165.1 Rhagoletis pomonella | reverse complement strand
GCGTAATTTGGCCACCTCCGGAAGAAAAGTGGAATTGTTACCCCGATTGCGAGAGGCTATGGATGCTGAAGGCATCGACGTGGACAAATACGACTTCCAGGGTAAACCCGACGATGCATCCGCAAAGGACGAACAGAAGGATGAGGCTGCTTGTTCGTCGAAGGATGTGCAGCAGACATCCGGGAAGGTTGAAGAACAGCAAAAGGCTCTTAGTTCATCAACATCTCCATGAACACGTTATTGGCTGCCATGTCACAGATGTCATCACAGCTGTCATCTCAGATGCAAACACAGTTGTCAGATATTTCGTCGCAGCTACAGGCACAGAAGACGAACGTATCACAGTTGCTGGAAGTGCAGGATGCAGTGATTACACAACTGCAGGAGAATTTGGCTAGAGATAACGAACAAATCAAGGATAAACAGGATAAAGTCGAGGCTAAGGTAGAAGAATTGGAAGGTCGCCTCCGAGATTTGCAGATGAGTCGGCCAGCTACTTCGACAAGTGCTCCCAAGGTAAAGACTCCATCCTTTGACGGCACGATTCCTTTCCAAGTCTTTAAGCTCCAGTTCGATAAGACAGCTACAGCAAATCGTTGGAGCATGGAGGATAAATCCGCTGCTCTGTTCGTGGACCTGCAGCGGAAATCTTTCAGACTATTCCTGACTGTGAAAGGAACAAATACGATGCACTGATGGGGGCCGTGGAAAGACGCTATGGTAGCGAGCACAGGCGACAGATCTACCAGATGGAGCTGGAGAATCGCTGCCAGGAATTCGCCTCTGAGATTGAAAGGTTGGCTCATTTGGCAATTGGGGACACATCTGGTGAGCACCTTGAAAGGGTAAAAATCCAGAGGTTCATCAACGGAATGCGGGACATGTATACCAAGCGAGAGACGTACGCGAATCCAAAGGCAACATTTGCTGAAACCGTCTCGTATGCTCAGACACGTGAAACGGCAGCGTTCCTAAGTAAACCAGCCTACGAAGCCCATCGAGTGGAAGTGGAAACATCGGACGAGACAAATGAAATGCTGAAGAAGCTAATCCAACTGCTGGGCGAGAAAAAGCATGGATCTGGCAAATGTTTTAAATGTGGAAAGCCAGGCCACTTCTCGCGCTATTGCAGTGCAAGTTCCAATGGGCTCAACAATTCAGCAGGACGCAAACGCAGGGCTGAGGGAGACGAATCCAACTCCAATCAGTCGTTAAACTAAAACGAGCCAGCAGTAAGGGGCGCACGCTGGCTCCCGCGATTGAATGCCCCATAATCTCCGTCGCGCGAATTGGCAGAAAAGCGAGCAACGTTACTGTTGGTGGATATGTGGACGGACATGAGCGAGTATTAACTGTGGATACGGGTGCATTACATTCCATCATTCGATCTAATTTGGTCACTAAAGAGGTAAAGCCATTACCTGGAGCAAGGTTGAGGACTGCAACTGGTGAGGACACCCAAGTTGTAGGAGAGGTAGCGTGCAAAGTCGCTATAGGGAATGTGACGGTGTTACACAAGTTCATAGTCGCGGCGATTATGGATGAAGTCATCATTGGATTAGAATTTTTATTTGATCAAGGTATGGAGATCGACATGAAGAACAGGATCATGAAGTACAACAACATGGAAGCGCCCCTTAGGTTTGGGTATGATGGTCCGTACAGCAGCAAGCGAAAGATCCTAGAGGAAAGCGAGCAGATTCCACCGAAGTCAGAAACAGTTGTTTGGGCGAAGATTGATGGAGATTGTGGGACAAACAAATTGTGGGTTGTTGAAGCAACACAAAATTCTACACCGGACGTACTTATTGGTAAAACCCTGGCTAAGACGCAAAAAGATGGACGCATCCCAGTTCGAATGCTCAATGAGTTCAAATCACCAGTCAAACTCCGAAGAGGAACTGTACTGGGGCAATGTCGAGAGGTAGAGGCAATCTTCAACTGCGAAAAATTACCTGAAAGCGATTGCATTGGCGATCATGACATTGCGGAAGACATTAATGCATGGAAGGAAGCGTTGGAAGAAAAATACCAGCACAAGGCTAAGGAACTTCTCCGCAGATACTCCAACATATTCGACAAGGATGGCGACAAACCAGGCAGGACTAACGTTGTGAAACATCGCATTGATACTGGCGATGCAAGGCCAATCCGTCAAGCTCCTAGGAGTGTTCCACTTACCAAACGTGAAACTGTTACCCAAATAATAAAAGAAATGAGCGATAGTGGTGTGATTGAACCATCAGCGAGTTCATGGAGCTCTCCGGTAGTACTTGTGAAGAAGAAGGATGGTCAAATGCGGTTCTGCGTAGACTACCGGAAACTAAACGATGTGACGAAAAAGGACAGCTATCCTCTTCCCAGGATCGATGACACTCTGGACTCGTTGACTGGAACAAAGTGGTTCTCAACACTCGACCTTAAGAGCGGTTATTGGCAAGTAGAGGTAAGTGACGAGGACAAGGAGAAGACAGCTTTCACCGTCGGAGACGGTCTGTAGTAATTCACGGTGCCCTTTGGATTATGCAACGCTCCTGCCACTTTTGAACGACTTATGGACCATGTGCTCAAAGGACTGCATTGGAAAACATGGTTGGTGTATCTAGACGACATTATCGTATTGGGTAAAAGCTTTGAGGAACACCTGAACAATTTAGAAGAAGTTTTCCAGAGGATAGTTGGCGCTGGTCTGAAGCTAAGTCCTAAAAAGTGCTCACTGTTCAAGAAGGAGGTGAACTACTTGGGACACAAGGTGACAACGGAGGGCGTCTGTACTGCGAAGGAAAAGATAGAAGCAGTAAAGGATTGGCCAAGACCTAGGAACCTGCACGAACTACGAAGTTTTCTTGGGCTATGCACCTACTACCGCCGATTTGTTCCGAATTTCGCCAGCGTTGCTGATAGCCTACACGAGCGAGTGGAACAAGGAGCAGGAGGAGGCTTTCCAAACTCTGAAGGAACGGCTATGTACTGCACCTATGCTAGCGTATCCCGTTCCAGGTGCAACGTTTATTTTGGATACGGATGCTAGTGGTTATGCCATAGGAGGCGCACTGTCCCAGGTAATTAATGGGCAGGAGAAGGTAGTTGCCTACTATAGCCGGTCGATTGGAAAAGCAGAGAGGAACTACTGCGTAACTCGGAGAGAACTACTAGAGTTGGTGGAATGCCTCAAACATTTCCACAAGTACCTCTATGGGGAACGTTTCCGAGTTCGAACGGACCATGCAGCGATGAAGTGGCTACTACAGTTTAAGAATCCAGAAGGACAGCTAGCTCGGTGGATTGAAAGACTGCAAAGTTATGACTTCGCTATTGAGCACCGCAAGGAAAGTGTCCACGGAAATGCTGATGCCATGTCCCGTCGACCATGTAGCCTGGAATGTAAACACTGCTCAAAAGCTGAGGGCAAAAAAGACATTCTAGACGTCCGGCTAACGACAATAACACCAGCGGAAGAGTGGAAGGAAGAACAGCTACGAAAGTTTCAGCAGGAAGATCCAGATCTGGAGCTTTTGATGCATGGACTGGAAGTAGACAGAAGGCCAACTAAGGAGCAAATGGCAGCGGAAAGCCCCATCGCAAAGGCATACTGGGCAGAATGGAACAGCTTAAAATTAATATCTGGCTGTTTGCACAGGGTATGGGAAAGTGAAGATGGCCAGTGCTCCCGCAACCTAATAGTAGTACCAAGGGTAATAATTCCGGATGTACTCAAGGAATTCCACAATGTTCCTAGTAGAGGACACCTGGGAATCACGAAGACCCTGGAGAAGATTAAGCAGAGGTTTTATTGGGTTGGTTGTCCGCAATCGGTCGCAGAGTGGATTGCTTACTGCGCGGAGTGTATTGCAGCTAAAGGCCCGAAATCCAGAAGTCATGGCCAGATAAAGCAGTATAACTCAGGTGCACCATTCGACGGATTGCCATGGATGTAGCAGGTCCATTTCCTATGAGCGCACAGGGAAAGAAATACGTCCTTGTGGTTATGGACTACTTTAGCAAATGGCCGGAGGTATACCCCATTCCAAACCAGGAAGCTTAAACAGTAGCGGAGGTATTCACCTACAATTGGGTTGCGAGATACGGTGTACCTATAGAGCTGCACTCTGACCAGGGAAGAAATTTTGAATCAGCGGTGTTCCAAGAGATGTGCCAGATACTGGGTATCCGGAAAACTCGAACAACGGCTCTTCATCCCCAATCAGATGGCATGGTGGAACGGTTCAACCGAACCCTGGAAGAGCATTTGCGGAAGGTCGTGGACAAGAATCAGAAAGATTGGGATATCCGCATACCCTTGTTCCTGATGGGATACCGGTCAGCATTGCATGAAACAACGGGTTAAACTCCTGCAAGGGTAATCTTCGGCATTGAGCTCCGTTTGCCTAGTGACCTGAAGTTTGGAGTAACTGGCGATGCAAGGAGGATTGGGAACGAGACGTCCAACATCCTAGAAGAGGAGTTGAGAGAATTACATGCTCTTGTGAGACAGAGAACTCAAATTATGAGTGACAAGATGAAGCCAGGTATGATAAGGCAATGAACTCCGAGGGTTTCCAAGAGGGAGACTTAGTGTTGCTGTACAATCCACAACGGAAGAAAGGTTTGTCCCCAAAACTACGATGCAGCTGGGAAGGTCCGTATAAGGTCGTCAAACGGCTGAATGACGTAGTGTATCGGATCCAGACCGTTGGGAGACCAAGAAACAAGATGAAGGTGGTCCACTTGGAAAGGCTTGCAGCGTTTGGAACAGCAAGTGTGTCTGATCGGGACGATCAGACTTAGGAGGAGGGCAGTGTGGCGAATACTGCGGCAACACAAAGCGAACAATGAAAAATACGCAGAATGTTCGAGGAATGACGTAGAATGTTCCACAATGAGAAAACGTCAAGTGGATGAACACTGCGAATTGAATTGCGTAAACGAGTATTGTTAAGTGTTTTTTTTTTTAACGTATTAGCAAGTATTGTAAATTGTTCGTTGTAAAATAAAGTTAATTGTACTACAACTTGGTCATCGTGAGCATTTATTTAACAATCCAGCGATACGAGCCGGAGGATATTTGGGAAATCCCTCAAGGTTTCGAGGATTATCGTAACACGAATAAAAATTCATCAGCGTGAAAATCTATTAACACGCTTGCGGTCACTGCATCTCGGTGTTATCGACGGGGAAACTTCGTCGTTGCGTCAACTCACGGCGAAATTGGACTTGGTAGAGCGCCAATACAGTGCGCTCGACACATTGCAAACACAATTAGAAGAGCTGGATGAATTCAACTAAACGAAGATCATCGTGTGATCCTTGAAGAGAGTTATGTCGAGGCAAAGGCTGCAATTCTCGACCAAATAGAAGAACTGCAAAGAATCCCACCTCTGAGTCATATGAGCAGCACACATAGGATTGCCAGATTTTGAAACGGAGAAAGGACTACATTTATATTTTCAAGAGAAAAAAAGCAGTACATGACATAAAAAATGAGTACATTTTTTTTAATTTTTTGTGTAATTTATTGTTACAAATTACCATTAATTAGGTACAAACAAAGATATCTTAGAAATCTTTTTCAAAGCAACAATAAATGTTAAAAATAAATAACTGTATGGGTTGGCTTTCCAATAGGAACGATTGTTAAAGAGATGGTGATCGAAGGCGGAAAGGACGTGGCACCTTTTCCGAGCTTTTTGGAGAGGGCATGAACCGCCATTGACAAAAATGTTTCTCCCGACCACCTAGGGCCCCTACGGGACCCCTTAGAAAAAATGCCAAAAGTCACAATTTTCACTTGCGTCCACAGTATTTTTGCGTAGAATTCGGTTCTCAAAGACCGCCCTTATAGGGAAGTTTCCCCAACTAAAAAACTACAAAAGAATTCCAGACTCTTCCTGAATGTATGACCATTTTTTTAATTTAAGCCTTATAATTAAATTAATATTTTTCTGATTTTTATACCCGAGCGCCCTGCCCCTAAGGCTATGCTTACACCTTTTCACTATCACACTTAACTTTGCTTACTAAGTAGTGTTTGCCACAATATGAATGGCAAAGTTCAGCGCGAAAAATAATAACTGTCGCACAGGAAAAGGTTCTTTATAGATTTTGTGTTTTTTTTTGTTAACTTTGTAAATATTTTACTTTAATTTTATTAATTGGTTTTAAAATTTTAATCCTGATTTGCATTTACCAGCTTTGTGAGATAAGTACATGCGAACCTCTTTTTCAGGTGTATTTTTTCTTAGATTTTGTATAAAAAAAAAGAAAAAAAAACCTGTCTAGGGTTGGTCGAATGAATACCCTCCTAGTCACCAGTTTCGAGTCTTTTCGATTGCTGAGTATGAGGCCTTATGTTGGACAAAAGACGGAGTATAAAGGACCCAAATGGGGGAAATTAGCCTATGGTTACAGAAGATATGTAATAAAGTAACCGACGAAGACTTGCGCTTTTCTCCCAATAAACTACTTTTCGCAAAATCTATAAAGGCCCCTTTTATTTTTCAAAAAAAAAACTGTGCAACAGATATTATTTTACACCCTGTATAGGATAAAATATTACTAGCTGGAAAAAGGAGTACAAAAGAAGTACAAAACTAAGAAAGGAGTACAAAGGAGTACATTGCAATAAAAAGGAGTACGTTTACCCCAAAAGCAGTACGTCTGGCAACGCTGACACAAAAGAATCGTGGGTAGATCCTGCATATCTGGCATCAACACAGCGGACGTTCATGTCTTAATCGCGAGCCTGCAATACATTAATATGTTAACAAGCAATAATGGTAATATTAGGTGGAATTCGTTCTTATGTGTATTCATTGTATATTGTGTAATTGTAACTAACTACATCAGCGTATGATTTGTTGTTGCTAGCGGTACAGCAAATATACTTGCAACAACAACCACATGTTCGTTCAGTTACACTTAGGCAGGATACAGTGAATACACAGAAGCGCGAATTCCACTAATATAATTTAGTTACAACTTACAATCATGAAATTTATGCTAAAACAAAATTTCCTGTTTAAATATAGGTGTTTGTCATTGTGAGGAGCAATAATTCCAACATGTTGTCCATCCACACAGCCAATCACGTTAGTCATTCCGGACTTTGAATAGAATTTGCTTCGCATCTGTTGCTTTTCTTTTTCGGTCATATCTGCTTTGATCCATTGGCTGCAAAGTTCAGATTCCAAAATTGGAAACACTTCCCTCAGAACTACCGAAACAGAGGATTGGGCTATGCTCAATTGAAATTCATTTTCTATGGCCTCCTGGCAACTCGTACGTGCAAAAAACCTTAAAGCGCAGCACAATTTCAGGATTGGTGGTGTAGATGATGAAATACGACCTTCAAATTTGTCCTTTATGTTACCAAGCACGAACATAATCGCCTCTTTGCTCAGCCGAAAGTTAGCTATAAATCTTATTTAAAATTTAGTTAGTAGTAGTTTATAGACTTGCATTCTTACAATAACAAAAATTATTTCGCTAAATACTTTCATTGACGACGGCATATCTGTAGGATTAGAGTTATCTCTAATAAACCGTGGTCGACGGAATTAAGCATTTATAAATTTTGAATTTATTTGTTATTCTTTAGTACCAATATTTCTTGTTTACAAAAACTTTGCTTTGAAATGTCAAAATTGTCAAATTTGGATGAACGCATTTGTCAAATGCACTTTTTTTGGTATGGCATAGCAAATACAAGCGAATGTGTTCATTCGCCACTCATAATACCAATGTCCACAATTTTCGCCTGAGCATTCGCTTTGCCAACCACATTTGCTTCGCAATTTATAATACCCCTCGTAAACACGTTCGACCAATCAAAAATCAAAAGTATATGAACGTAGCAAAGTTCGACAGTTCAGATTTTTCACGAAATAGAAAAAATCAAAACTGCAGCCCTGCTGCTACTACCTGTTTAATGTGCTTTAGAAACCTGCGTGTAGCCCAGGACCCAGGAAAGTCCGTTACAACATCAAAAAAAGTCAAGTGGAGGAATACTGCGAGAGCGAGCGCACGTATATAAAGGCGGTGTTACAGCGCACGAGAAGTTCAGTTGCAAATCGGCAAGCTACAAGTTCAGTTATAAAACAGAGATCAATTATCTTAGCAAGTTTTGTAAAGTGTTGTAATTGCTTTACCAAGTATTAGCTCCATTTTTTGTAAGCGAGCGACAAAAGAACGCTCAACTCGGGTAAAATTTCCTTTTAGCTACTTAAGCAACCCTGTTGCTAGCTGGTAAAAAACATTTGATTAGTTTAACGGGATTTAGATATAAAAACCAATTTAAATGAGTAATTATGCGAGGTATTAGCGTAATATATATACTTATTTCAAATATAAGTCACGTACATAAGCAAAAATGTCCCTCTCCACTTTCCCATTAACAATTCACAATAGAGCAGTTTTTTCACTTACCAACACTACCCTTCAGGTCGCGTATTTTTTAACCGACCTGGCTGAGCTCGGATAGCCAAGTTTGTGTAGTTGCTTTGGGTGTATTTCGTCATTTAAGGGAGTGTTCTTTTGTACCTCGCTTACAAAATAATGCACCTATTGTTAAGTGTTATTTTTATCTTAACAGGTATTTTATAACGTTTCTTGTACAATGAAGTTAATTGTACTGTAATTTAGTTAGTTTGAGCGTTTATCTAACAATCCAAAGATACGAACCCGAAGGAGTTTGTTAAATCCGTCAAGTGTTCAAGGATAAAAGCCCGTTTACATACAACTTTGGCGTTGCGTTGGCGTTGGCGTCGCTTCGACAGCTGACTATGAATCCATGCATTTATATGAAAGTCTCTACATAACCAAAGTTGGGAAACGCCAACGCCAACACAACGAAGAAAGATGGCCAACTCGCAACTTTTCGCGCGCGTCGTTCGTCAGCTGTTCCAAATAATCAAAATTATGTGATTTAAT
>NW_023465354.1:0-8928 GCF_013731165.1 Rhagoletis pomonella | reverse complement strand
TACATTAGGATGCCCATCGAAAATGTTTTTTGTTTGGAATTTCAAGACCCTACCCCCTAATTTTATTCGTTTTTATGAGAAATATTATTGCCTATTTTTATACATTTTTTAAAGGTCATTTAGAGGTCGCGACCTAAGGATTTAGGTCAGAAAATAGGATTTTGTAGATTTATGAGTATTTGAATGACTATTTTTGAAGAAGAGGATATATAGGCCTTTAAAATGGTATATAATAATCTATTGTCGGACGTGGCTTGTTGGAATTTTTTATCGGGTAAAATAAAAAACCTCTCTCTCCCACCACGAATCCAACTCCGAATTTGCGCTCCTTTACATGGCAGCTGTAGTAGACGTCGCAAGGCCCCAGACATTGTTTGCCTTGCCCCGTCCAACGCATTTCTTGGATGGCGGTGATGTCAGCTTTTGTCCTTACGAGGACATCAACCAGCCGGGCAGAGGCACCTTCCCCATTAAGGGTCCGGATATTCCAGGTGCATGCCCTCAAATCGTAGTCCTTTAAACGTTTGCCGTGGTCGTCATCATAAGGGGGGGTCTCATCCGAGGCTTTGCCTTGCTTCTTCACTGGAAGTGGTTTTTGCGTAGCGGGTCCCAAGCCCAGCGCACAACCCATTGCTGGGACGGGGGTGGTTTCGCAACCAAATACACGTTTATATAGCGAGCCGCTTGCTCCAAGCAGACACCCGCTTGCAGCCGCACCTACTGGTGAAAAGACGCTGCAGACTTCAGTGAGCCCTTAAACTGAATAAGTCAGAGTGGCCCCACCGAAGCTCCCTCTCTTTCTGCCGTGACCCAAGGCTCCACTCGGATTGGTTACCGCATCTCGCACATGGGTTGCTCACGTTGCCCAGAGTGCGCGAACGAGTACGTAAGAGTCGGGATTGAGTATAGCCATGCAACTGTAACTGCATACCCAGCGCAATGACTATACCCCATTGCACTCCGGTACATAGGTAAGCTTTTAAATAATAAACTATTTGAGATATTTCAACGCGCAATTAGTTCAGAAGAAGTTAGTTTATTTCACTTTAATATAAATTTAATCGATTTACACCTTTTCTAATAGTACTTCAGAAAGCGTCAAATATATTTCAGAAATCATCAAATGTACTTCAGATTAGTCAAAAGGACTTCAGAAACCGTTAATTGGGCTTCAGATTAGTCAATTGTACTTCAGAAACCGAAAAATGTACTTCCGATTAATGACTTGTACTTCAGAAGCGGTAAAATGTACTTCAGAATCCGTTAATTAGATTTCAGATTAGTCAATTGCACATCAGAAACCATAAAATGTACTTCAGATTTGTAAAATGTACTTCAGAAACCGAAAAATGTACTTCAGATTAGTCAATTGTATTTCAGAAAACATAAAATGTATTTCAGATTCGTAAATTGTACTTCAGAAACCGAAAAATGTACTTCAGAAACGGAAAAATGTACTTCAGACTAATTAATTGAAATTCAGACAGCGTAAAATGTACTTCAGAAAGTGTGATATGTACTTCAGAAACTACTTTTGTAAATGTACTTCAGGTGTTAAAGCAGCGCTCTACAATCCATTTAACATTACAGTTCACTTCTTCCAATGTAGGGGCTTTTCCCCAAATCCTTCGCTTTAGAGAATATTGATATAACCAGTAATTATTCATTATACCCGAACGCATTTGTGCACAAGGGTATATTAATTTTGTTCACATAACGGTTGTTTGTAGCAGGCAAAATGAATCGAGATAGATATAGACAAATGTATACATAAACGCTCAGAATGAAAAGAGAAGTCGATTAAGCCATGTCTGTCTGTCCGTCAGTCCGTGTACACGATAACTCGAGCAAAAATTTAGATATCTCAACGAAATTGGATATGTGGGTCTCCGTTAATACAAGGTAGGTTGGTATTGAAAATGGGCGAAATCGGACTATAACCACGCCCACTTCCCATATAACGGTGATTTCCAGAAATACGAAAACTGCGATATTTTAGTAACTACTGAAAATAATTCACTTCAAATTTATATTTACAATAATTTTCAGACGAAAAATAAGAATTTTATAAGCTTTTGGAAAATGGGCGTTGCCACGCCCACTTATGGTTACATGTGAATATCTTGGTAACCGCTGCACCAATTTCTCCCAAACCTGGCAAAGTTGATGGCCTTGGTACAACATACTAAATGGCCGAAAGTTTAAAAAATCGGACCATAACAACGCCCACTTCCCATATAACGGTAATTTAGAGAAATAGAAAATCTTCGATAAATCAGTAAATATTAAAGCTAATTTAATCAAAATTGATGCTTGCAACAATTGTTTACCAAGAAATACGTTTATGATAAAATTTTGGAAAATGGGCGCGGCACCGCCCACTTATGATCACATATATGTATGTGTATCGGTAACCGTTCTACAAATTTGTACCAAACTCGGTATGGTTATTGTGCTTGCCACATAAAAGAAAAAGGTTGAAAATCATTGAATCGGACTAAAATTACGGCCGCTTTTCATATAACGGTAAATTTCAGAAATGCTTGAAACTGCAAAATTGATACACCCCGGCTGACCATCTAGCGGTAGCTTTCGGAAAGGTGAAAAAACATATATTTAATACTTGAGCCGGGTATTTAATGCTCGACTCCGCCCGAACTTAGACTTTCTTATTTGTTTCATTTTTAATTTAGTCGCTCTGCTTTTAAGAAGTTATCTTCTTACTTTTGTTAAGTACTTAATTTATATTTACTCACACAATTTTCTAAATGTATTTATGGCTAGTGAGTATGAACGTACGTATGTATTGTGTCATTGACTTAATAAAGAAGTACGAAATTATTTCTCTGAAGGTGATATAGCCCTTAAGCAAACTTTATGAAAATAATATTTTGCTCCATTTCGCATTTATTGCATTTTTCAATTTGCGCCAAAAGCGACTTCCATTCTTCATAAAAAAATCGAAAGATCATCCCTTTTTCACCAAAGATATAACTAGAAAAATGCTATCGAAAAAAAAAATAAAAAAATGTATGTTTTCCTTTTTTTAACTTCAAAAGCGTACGAACGTACGTTTCGCGACCGTTGTAAATGCCCATATGTTGATTAGAGCTGCAAATATATCGATGTCAGTATCGACATATCGTGTAATTGGTTTCTTTTGCCGACGTCGATATTTTTTTCGATATCGAGTATGGCATAGCCATCTTCTCGTTACTTATTTTTGCGCCAAACATCAGTGACTGATTTAATAGACTAAAAATCTGCATACCAAAGTTTTTTATAGAAATTCTTATTAAAAAGTTCGCAGTTTTTAAGAAACTTTTTTGATTTTTTTCTAATTTTTGCAAAAATTTTACAATTTAGGTTTATATGGCTTTTGTTGCAGATTGAGCTATACTTTTATAAAAAAAGTAATGAAAAAAAATTTTGAATGAAAAAACATTGCGAATACTGTAATAATATCACCGTGTGATTTTGAGTGTGGGTCACTGTTCATACATACATATGTACCTCATATATGTATATGTATAATAAAATTTTCTGTTGGTAAATGGTTCTATGCATTTTTTGAATGAGTAGATGTTTTTTCAATGTTTCATTGTAGAATTAAAAATTAACGATATATATCGATATATCGAGTTTTCGTCTCTTAAATATCGGAAATATCGAGTACGGTGAATATCGATACTTTTGCAGCTCTAATGTTGATACGGACGGCAGGTACTGAAGGTCTCGATACGTCAAATCGCACAAAATTATAAAGTTAAGAATTTAGCGGCAGCTAAATCACTTGATATTTTTTCACTTATCAATCAAAGAAAAACAGCTAAATATGCACGTATTTCGTAGCTAAAATTTTAGTGTTTAAAATGTTTCCTTTTCTTCCGACAGTTTGACAGTTTTCACAAACTCACCCCGAAAAATAATCCGGTCGACTTCAGGCTAGCGAGAAGCAAATATTACTCGCTCAAGGCGAACAGACGTATGGTGCGTCCCGGTTTCAAGAAGGCAAAAGTTGGCAACCCTGCTTTTTCACCTAAGATATACCTAGAATAATGCTATCGAAACTTAAAAAAAATAATACAAATTTATGTTTTCCTTGTTTTTTGAACTTCAATAGCGTACGAACGTACGGTTCGCGACCATTGGAAATGCCCATATGTTGATACAGACGGCAGGTACGGAAGGTCTCGAAACGTCGAATCGAAATTATAAATTTAAGAATCTAGCGGCAGCGACACAACAAAGTTAAACTAATGGTTCACTTGATATTTTTTCACTTATCTATCAAAGCAAAATAGCTAAATACGCACATATTTCTTAGCTAAAATTTTAATGTTTAAAATTTTTCCTCTTCTTCAGACAGTTTTCACAAACTCACCCGGAAAAAAAAATCCGGTTGACTTCTGACAAGTGAGAAGCAAATATTACTCGTAGAAAGTGAACAGACGTATGGTGCGTCCCGGTTTCATGGATGCAAAAGTTGGCAACCCTGGTTCAAGCCTTGGTCAAAGCAACATCGCAAAAAAAAATTAGAAAAAAGGTTTTTCCTTAACAGCGGTCGCCCCTCGGCAGGCAATGGCAAACCTCCGAGTGTATTTCTGCCATGAAAAACAGCTTCCATTCGGAGTCGGCGTAAAACTGTAGGTCCCTACCCTTTGTGTGACAACATCAAGGCGCATATCACAAATCGGAGCAGAAGCTCGGCCAAACACTAACATATGTGTAAGCCACAATATATTATCATTATATTATTATTAAATAAATATTCTAAAAACAAAATCGTTTGTTCGGATCCGATGCTTTAGAAATGTCCCGATTATAGTCCACAGAAATCTGGCCACCGTAAATATATTGTACATTATTAACCAAGCAATTAGTTAAGCAACCTAAGACTATTTCAAATTTAAATTATGATAATAAAAAGAGATTGGCGCTTACACATATCGTCGCCCGTATGCCAGAAACATGAATGTGTAAATATGAAAATTTTGAGAAATCAAGTTTGAAAGTTTATTTACGAGACTTAACTCTACATTTATGCAATTGAAATTGTAAAATATATGGTTTCCGTGCATGATTCAATAATTAAAGGTTTGCTCATTAGTGACATCAGAGTTTTGACACTCCCTTAGCTCCCTTACAAAAGCTTTACACACACACACGAACCCACACACAGTGCCTTGCTAAGGATTTTGTGAATAGGGACCGAGAAAACTGGTTTTTGAGCAAACCTTTTATTATTGAATCATGGTTTCCGTGTACGCATGTTATTCTGAGTATTGATACAACATAGAACATCGAAAGGTTAGTCCAGATAACTCAAAAATGATAAATTTGCACATTCATGCTTCTGGCATAAGGGTGACGATATGTTAGTGTTTGGCCGAGATTCTTCTCCGATTTGTGGCGTGCGCCTTGATCTTGGTCCCCTACAGTTTTACGCCTACTCCGAACGACGATTGTATTTCTATGAGAAGCAGTTTTTCATGGCAGAAATACACTCGCAGTTTTGCCATTGCCTGCCGAGGGGCCACCGCTATTAGAAAAAAAACTTTTTTTATGTTGAGTTTAACCGGACTTGAAGCAGGGCCCGGCGGAATGGTACCGCGCACTGCTAACCACTACTCCAAAGCGGCCGCCATTTTATCAAATCTAAATTAGCTGTGAAAATAATACAAGCCTCTGTAGTCATGGCAACAGTAACTTTTTATAAAATGCATCAATATTTTTGTCTGTTTTAAAAGTATGCGGTAGCGCATTTCAAAATTTGGACCACTTTAATCTACATATGGGTATTTCCAATCTGGCGTTGATGCTCGTATGACAAAATGTAAAAAAAATAAAAAATTCAAAATTTTATAAAGGTTTTTCTAAATTAGCATAGCAATTGAATGTCTCCTTTTTTTCAATAAAAAAATAACAACTGTTGGTATTTGCGATTTAAATATATTAGTAAATATATGCGCTGCGTGACTTTACAAAAACCAGAAGTGGAGTTTGACTTGGGTTACAAAATTCCAAAACTATGCGGAATGCTGAAGACTATTTATATAAAATTCTTTAGCAATATTTTAAATACTTAAGGTTAATTTTCCAAGTTTTTTAAATGTAGAAATCTTTTCTGCTCAATGTGTAATAAGCTGAAGTATCTGACGTGACGTTACCTGACGTTACTTTACTAAAATTTCCATTGAAACTCCACCTAACGAGACCATTTTTGGCAAAAAAGTTTCTGCTTTCATAACCGGTTTATATAATAACAAGTAAATACCCGGCGCAGGTATCAAATATCGTTGTTTCAACTTTCTCTAAACCAGTTTTTTTTGATTATCATAATGAGGACTGTTTTCCCCGATTTCAAACGTTTTCGAAATCGATAAAGTGGTTACCGGGATACAGCTTTGTAGTCATAAAGTGGACGGCAGTCTTATTTATTGTCAAGAGATTGTTGTAACTATTAACTGGCAGTAAATTTGTATCCTCAGTTATTGAAATATCGGAGTTTTCGTATTTCTGAAATTTACCTTTATACAGGAAGCGGGTGTAATTTTAGTCCGATTTGAATAATTTTTAATGAATTACTTTCCCGTACCAAGGTTACCAAGTGCACCGAGTTTGGTAGAAATTGATAAATCGGTTACCGAGATACACATATGAGGCCATATGGGGAAGGCACCACACGCACTATCCAAAAATTTATAATACATAATCTAATTTTCCGCTAAGTGGTTATCACAATCACGGAATAAAATTTTATTAGCATTGACTTTTCAAAGTTCAGTGAAAATGTTTTTCATTGCAGCTTATAAATATGTAGTAACTGTTTCAACATTGCACTATCTGAGTGTAGTGCGAATTTATCCACTACCACTAAATTTAGTTATAGAGAAAAATATACTGAACTGGTGATAAATAGTGGAAAATATAATTTCTTATTTACTGCTAGTGAAATGCCTAGTGTAAATACTAAAAATTTAGTGCATTACCCCTCTTAGCCAAAAAAAAAATGGCGCTGTAACCGCCTAAGCGATTTTGGCCGAGTTCAGCAAAGCACGCCAGTCGTTTCTCTTCTGTGACAACTGGCGCCAATTGGAAACGCCAAGTGAAGCCAAGTCCTTCTCCACCTGATCTTTCCATCGCAGTGGGGGCCTCCCTCTTCCTCTGCTACTAGGGATGCAGAAAAATTATCGATGCATCGGAAACAACTATGTTTGCTATTCGATGCATCGAATAAAACCGATGTTTTGGACCTTCCGATATATATCGATGTATTTTTTTCGATGCATCGACTTTTGTGTACAATGTACACTGTACATTAGGATGCCCATCGAAAATGTTTTTTGTTTGGAATTTCAAGACCCTACCCCCTAATTTTATTCGTTTTTATGAGAAATATTATTGCCTATTTTTATACATTTTTTAAAGGTCATTTAGAGGTCGCGACCTAAGGATTTAGGTCAGAAAATAGGATTTTGTAGATTTATGAGTATTTGAATGACTATTTTTGAAGAAGAGGATATATAGGCCTTTAAAATGGTATATAATAATCTATTGTCGGACGTGGCTTGTTGGAATTTTTTATCGGGTAAAATAAAAAACCTCTCTCTCCCACCACGAATCCAACTCCGAATTTGCGCTCCTTTACATGGCAGCTGTAGTAGACGTCGCAAGGCCCCAGACATTGTTTGCCTTGCCCCGTCCAACGCATTTCTTGGATGGCGGTGATGTCAGCTTTTGTCCTTACGAGGACATCAACCAGCCGGGCAGAGGCACCTTCCCCATTAAGGGTCCGGATATTCCAGGTGCATGCCCTCAAATCGTAGTCCTTTAAACGTTTGCCGTGGTCGTCATCATAAGGGGGGGTCTCATCCGAGGCTTTGCCTTGCTTCTTCACTGGAAGTGGTTTTTGCGTAGCGGGTCCCAAGCCCAGCGCACAACCCATTGCTGGGACGGGGGTGGTTTCGCAACCAAATACACGTTTATATAGCGAGCCGCTTGCTCCAAGCAGACACCCGCTTGCAGCCGCACCTACTGGTGAAAAGACGCTGCAGACTTCAGTGAGCCCTTAAACTGAATAAGTCAGAGTGGCCCCACCGAAGCTCCCTCTCTTTCTGCCGTGACCCAAGGCTCCACTCGGATTGGTTACCGCATCTCGCACATGGGTTGCTCACGTTGCCCAGAGTGCGCGAACGAGTACGTAAGAGTCGGGATTGAGTATAGCCATGCAACTGTAACTGCATACCCAGCGCAATGACTATACCCCATTGCACTCCGGTACATAGGTAAGCTTTTAAATAATAAACTATTTGAGATATTTCAACGCGCAATTAGTTCAGAAGAAGTTAGTTTATTTCACTTTAATATAAATTTAATCGATTTACACCTTTTCTAATAGTACTTCAGAAAGCGTCAAATATATTTCAGAAATCATCAAATGTACTTCAGATTAGTCAAAAGGACTTCAGAAACCGTTAATTGGGCTTCAGATTAGTCAATTGTACTTCAGAAACCGAAAAATGTACTTCCGATTAATGACTTGTACTTCAGAAGCGGTAAAATGTACTTCAGAATCCGTTAATTAGATTTCAGATTAGTCAATTGCACATCAGAAACCATAAAATGTACTTCAGATTTGTAAAATGTACTTCAGAAACCGAAAAATGTACTTCAGATTAGTCAATTGTATTTCAGAAAACATAAAATGTATTTCAGATTCGTAAATTGTACTTCAGAAACCGAAAAATGTACTTCAGAAACGGAAAAATGTACTTCAGACTAATTAATTGAAATTCAGACAGCGTAAAATGTACTTCAGAAAGTGTGATATGTACTTCAGAAACTACTTTTGTAAATGTACTTCAGGTGTTAAAGCAGCGCTCTACAATCCATTTAACATTACAGTTCACTTCTTCCAATGTAGGG
>NW_023465353.1:0-8929 GCF_013731165.1 Rhagoletis pomonella | reverse complement strand
CACTAATACTGCCGTCGTTGAAATTCCCGCCAACGCCGAAAGATCTTCTGCCGCAAATATTCGTGCCAAAACCGCTGTCGCCGCCATTAACAGCTCCTTGGGTTATGAAAGCTCTGCTGCTGCATGCATCCCCGACGGCTTCAATAGTTTAGCCAGCGACACTAGCTCCGCTGCTTTGCACAATATTACTGGCAATGCCTTGGATCAACAGCTTAGGGAACTAAGGAAGAAACGCGAGCTGTTGGAGCTACAAAAACAAATTTATGAGTTGGAAAACTCGATTGGTAGGCCCACCGGATGCAGAGCCTCGTTCGCGGACATCGAACACGCTGTACCAAAATTTACTGGTGATAACTCCACACGGTCAGTGCACCATTTCTTTGAGGACTTTGAAGAAATTATGCGAACTGTCAATGCAGACGATCAGTTCAAACTGCTAAGCTTACGCCGCTCGCTACAGGGAACAGCTCGAGTGTTCCTAAGCACGACGTCTGCTCTTAACTATCGAGACCTAAAGAAGGCGGTCATCGAAGAATTCGACAGTGCAGTCAGTCGCCAGGACGTCTATCGAACACTGACCGAACGGAAGTGGAAACACCTTGAAGTGTCCCTGCACTGCTATATTCTGACCATGCAATCTTTGGCGAAGCAGGGCGGCATCCGGGAAACCGATGTTATCGACCTAATTCTCGACGGTATCGGAAACAAAATCAACAACATCAACTTGCTTATGCCGGCGCAGTCACTGGATGAGCTAAAGAGGTTAGTGAATCGATATTACACAAAATACCTCAAGCCAAACTCCAACATCACTCGGCGTATAACGCCTGCCGTCACCGTTAAACAACCTGCCGCCTCCGGTAAGCAACCTGCCGCTGGAAAGGTTAGCAACGAAGCTGGGAAGAACAGCCAATCGCTCTGCTTCAACTGCTCTATGAGGGGACATATAAAGCCAAGCTGCCCATATCCGATGCGACCCAGTGGTTCGTGTTTCCGCTGCTGGAAAATGGGGCACGACCACTATTCATGCACCAATCCTAGGAAAGTTTTGAAGCCGATTGCCGATCAACAAGTTGCCGCCGTTCTAGAAGATGAACTCATGGAATTGGAATCACTTAACTTTGTAAGTATTGCTTTTAAGACCAACCCGCGGGAGAGTGCAACCTTTAATAAATTCATTTCTCTTTTTGACACGGGTAGTCCAACTAGTTTTATGAAGCAATCGTGTGTGCCGAACAACTTAGTGACTTTAAACAATCCGCAACATAACTATCGCAGCATTGGTGGACTTAAGTTGAATATACTCTGTGAAATACAATGTTTTGTGAAATTTAAAAATGAAATAAAAAATGTTAAAATAAATATTTTGCCTGATAATGAGATGTTAGTGCCCGTCATCTTTGGACGTGATTTCTTGAAATTGTTTAACATACGGTTAACTAAAATAAAAAATAGATATGCGAAAAGCGATTTGGTATCCTATAGAAACGGAATTCCTTGCACTCCCCTGCCGGACGACTTGGTCGAAATCTTAAACAAGTTTAGCCTCTTGAAAGCTTATAAGCCACTTAACATTGAAAATATGCCCGCTAGAAGTAAGAGTGTTAGTGCCGGCTGTAGTGTCGCTGCCGAAGTGCCGGATATATTCAATATTGAAATAGCCTGCCGAAATGAAGAGTTAGACATAGATTTTTCCTTACATCCCAGTCAGCGTGCCGAACTAAATACTCTGATCCTAGACTCTTATTTACAGCCGAAAGCCCTTAGAGTAGAACCGATGGAATATAAAATGAAGATACACCTAACAACTGATGTGCCGTTTCATTGCGCGCCTAGGCGTTTATCGTACGCTGAGCGAAGTATAGTTCAGAATATATTAAGAGATTTAGGGTCAGATGAGATTATACGTCCCAGTAATTCCCCCTACGCTTCCCCTATAGTTCTCGTAAAGAAGAGGGACGGCCAAAGGCGTCTGTGTGTTGATTATAGGGGTTTGAACAAAATAACTGTGCGGGATAACTACCCTTTACCACTAATAGAAGACTGTATAGAATATCTCGAGAGCAAGAAGGTGTTTTCGGTTTTGGACCTTAAAAATGGGTTTCACCAAGTGAAAATGTCACCTGAATCCATTCCCTATACTGCATTCGTGACGCCGAATGGACAGTACGAATACCTTAAAATGCCGTTCGGACTTAAGAATGCCCCGGCCGTTTTCCAAAGATTTATAAATGATATATTTAGAGACTTAGTCGAGGCAAGGAAAGTAATCATTTACATGGACGATATAGTTATAGCGACGGAAACCTTCGAGGAACATATGACTTTATTGCGGACACTACTCGAGCGGATTAGTAAACGGGGTTTGAAGTTAAACTTGTCCAAATGCAAATTCGGATATGCTCAGATAGAATATTTGGGATACTCTGTATCCAAACGCGGAATCACTTTAAGTGAATCACATGTGAAAGATATACAAAAATATCCAATTCCAACCAATCAAAAACAGTTACACTCCTGCATAGGTCTGTTCTCGTATTTCCGCCGGTTTGTGCCGTCCTTCTCTAAAATTGCCAGACCACTGCTTAACTTACTGAAAAAGAACACTGACTTTAACTTCGACGAACACTGCCTTGCCGCATTTAAACAACTTAAAGCCAAGTTAACAGAACCTCCAATCCTAGCCATTTATAACCCCTCACGAGAGACAGAACTCCACTGTGATGCCAGCACGACTGGGTTTGGTGCAGTCTTACTGCAACGACAACATGATGAGAAATTCCATCCAATATCATACTTCTCCAAGAGTACCTCCGCTGCAGAAGCCAGATATCACAGTTTCGAACTAGAGACATTAGCTTTGATCTATGCTTTACGTCGGTTTAGAGTCTACTTGGAGGGAATCCCGTTCAAAATAGTTACAGACTGTAACTCACTTGCCATGACCTTAGAGAGGAAGCAAGTTAATCCGAGGATAGCGAGGTGGGCTCTGGAGCTCGAATCATACGATTATAAGATAGTGCACCGTAGCGGTGCTCTGATGGGGCATGCGGACGCACTGAGTCGCTGCCAAGTAGGTGTGACTTTAGACGTTGACGAAGTAGAATTCCAAGTACAAATTGCCCAAGAACGTGACGAAAATATCAAAAACATACGAGACCAGTTACAGGAAGCAGAGGTGAAGGGATTCGAACTAGAAAATGGCCTTGTCCTTAGAGTTAGGCGTGATGGTCGCAAAGTTTTGTATATCCCCCGTGAGATGGAAGACAATATAATAAGACTGATTCATGAGAAGATTGGTCACCAGTCGGTTGATAAAACCTTAAGGAAAATTTTTGATTATTATTGGTTCCCACAAATGCGTCAGAAGGTAGGGCGTTTTATTCATAACTGTCTTAAATGCATCATGTATGCTCAACCAGTCCGAGCGAATGAGAGGCACTTGTATAGCATCCCTAAAAAACCTGTTCCGTTCGACACGTTGCATGTAGATCATTTCGGGCCGTTACCGTCACTAAAATCTAAGAGGAAGCACATTCTGGTTGTAATTGATAGCTTCACTAAGTTTGTGAAGTTATACCCGACGAATTCGACGAGTACGCGGGAAGTAACCGCCGCCCTAGGGAAATACTTCAGTTACTATAGTAGACCGAGGCGCATTATATCTGATAGAGGATCCTGCTTCACCTCTTTAGAATTTGGGGAATTTCTACTTAAGCGAAATATTATACATGTAAAGGTTGCAGTGGCTTCCCCGCAAGCTAACGGACAGGTAGAGAGGGTTAATCGGGTTATTAAAACCATGTTAGGCAAGTTGAGCGACCCTATCGATCATGCTGACTGGTCAAACAGGCTCCTGCAAATAGAATACGCATTGAATAATTCGGTTCACGGTACCACAAAAAAATCGCCCAGTATGCTTCTTTTCGGGGTAGAGCAAAAAGGAGAAATAGTAGACAAATTTACGGAATACTTTGAGGATAAGCTTGGCGCACGGGAAGAGCGTGATCTGCAAACAATCCGGCGCGATGCCGCTGATGCAATACAAAGCTCCCAAGAACGTAGTCAAGAATATTCTCTAAGACATTGCGTGAGAGCTAAGAAGTACAATGTCGGTGACTTCGTCGTAATAAGAAATGTAGACACTACCGCTGGCACTAACAAAAAACTCATTCCTAAATACAAGGGACCCTACGTCGTGCACAAAATTCTCGGGAATGATAGATACGTTATCAAGGACGTAGAAAATTGCCAGTTAACTCAAATCCCATATGATGGAGTGGTTGAGGCCAATAGAATGCGTGGGTGGCTTGAGCAAAATATGGAGGCTGGACCTGTCGAAGAGCAAAGCAATACCCTAACCTAAACTAAGACCTTTTAACTATAGGTGATATTTCATCCAAGTATTTAAATAACAATAGTTAAGTAATGTTGTTAAATTAAGCTTCTGATCGAGGTCGATCAAATGTCAGATTGGCCGAGTTGTTAACACCTTTCCATCTCTAACCTCGAATGCAACCCTGTTGTGTGATTGGCAATCCGTTGGTGTGATTGACAATCCTGACTGCAGCCCTGCCTATCACATTCCTTTTCCTTTTTCCTTCTCGGCTATTCTTTTTCTCTCGCCTTTCCTCATAGATAGAGAATTTTCTGGAAAAAAGGCAAAAATCAGATAAGAATCGACACGCGCTTGTAGAACAAGTTCTCTTTTGGAAATAAAATTGTGATTTTTGCGATCGTAAAACATACAAGTTTTGACAGTTCATTTATAAGGTTTAGGGCCGTTTGCACCATGTCTAGTTAACGCTAACTGAAGGTACATCCTTCAGTTAAGCACGTCAACTGCTTTATCGAGCACATGTTATATGATGAGTGTCGATAACGTCGATAAAGATGTTTAACTGGGAGTTAAAATTCACTAGACATGGTGCAAACGGCCCTTACACAATTATAAGTATATGGTTTACAATGCATTTATAAGAAGGGTATTCATCAAACCTTATAAATGCATTGTAAACCGTATAAACTTATAATTGTGTAAACCTTATAAATTAACTGTCAAAATTTGTATGGAAACTCGTTTACACATTTCTGATAAATTTATCCAGCGATTTCACTGAATAAACTTGATAAACTGAAGCCAATGCAACTCTGTCGTAACTCTAGCTATGTTTTCTTGCGGAATAATCGGGATCCGCATTAAAATTTTGCACGCAAACACACTTTAATGGCTTTCAATTTTAATGATTTTTGACAAGCAATGTGTAAGAGGAAATTGAAAGGCAAAACTGATTGTGTATCGTCAGCATTACTGGCGAATTTAGATTATAATAACAACAACCAAGATGCAATAATACAAGGTGTTATCGGTTGGCAACTTCTCGCTCTAATTCCGCCACATTGACTGCCTTAGCTGAAAGTGTTACTTCTTTAACAATTCTTTGCCTAATAAAATAGGCGCGTATTCATAGTCCAGCAACTAAGTCGAAACTAACAAAGTTGCAGCTTAAATTTAAGTACCAACTTAAAATTTACCTCTATTCATAGTCGCATTTCGGACTTCTACTAAGTAGTTTTGACTTAGTTTACGATATAGCAAAACGAGTGTGAAAATGTATCGATTTTTCTTTACGATATTTAGGAAAAATTACATTTTTATTAAATAATGTCAAGTTTGATCATCCGTTTATGTAATTTTTATTTTCATTGCATGATTATGCAAAAGAATAAGGTATCATTTTCTTGTTAATTGTGTGAAATAGCCAGAACAACCGCAGTGATGTGAAGTCGACGTTTATCGAAAGCATGCTGTGAAACATACAAATAGTAGGGGCCAATCAGTAACTTTTTTCTCCGTGGTGAGACGGGGTGGTAAAATTGGGAAAATTTTAGTTTGGCATCCCCCGCGTACAAAAAAAAGGTGGCTATGGGGGGGTAGGGGGAGTTCTCCTGATTGCAAATATATATACTTTTAGCCGCAGGAGGCTTATAGTTTTTAAGTTATTTGTTGTTAAAGTTTGTAAATTGAACTAACCTCTCGGCGCTATTTCACACAAACACTATATTTATGTAGACACTTCGGCAAAATAGTTGCATTAAAACCCCGCACAATGAAATGTAAACATATTTTTTACATTTATGATGTATTTTTAGTAAGTTAAGTAAGTTTTAATAATTATCACGCACTTATATATGTATACGCACATTGTGAATACAGAACCGTTGATTCAACCATGGTTTCACACTGGCATTAGAAGAGTGCAGCCACATCTAAGAAAATAACAATAAAAGGGAATAGTTTTTATCGTACCCATTTTCCTGCTCAGCGTTGAATTAGTAGTAAAGGAGGGTATGGGGTTAAATACCCCCAATATATAAAAAAAAAACTGACAAGCGCCGCAGGCGAAAGTATTGATTTTTATGGAAAAAGCGCCGCAGGCGAAAATTTGTAATAAAAAATTTTCATTATTTATCGAAGTATTGATTTTTATGGAAAAAGCGCTGCAGGCGAAAATTTTTAATAAAAAATCGCGCGATTTCTTATTAAAAATTTTTATTATTTATCGAAGTATTGATTTTTATAGAAAAAGCGCTGCAGTCGAAAATTTTTAATAAAAAACCGTGCGATTTTTTATAAAAAATTTTCATTATTTATCAAATTAACGATGTACGTTTTCTACATTTGTGTACTTTGAACTACAATAACACCAGTAAATATTATTTCCACCCGAAAAAATAATACCGTTATGATCAGGAGTAAGACCCCTATCGATCCTAATATTATTATTTTTAATAAGAGCAATATATGTACGTATTGTGCACTATACTTCCTAATTATACGCACTCATTTGTGGTGTATTTTTTTTAACGTATGGTAGCATACATTTTGTGTTACTGTCAGCCATTGTTATTTCGGCTTGTTTGTGAAATGTGCAAACGTTTGTGAAGACATTTATAAGTGCGTTTTACTTAATTAATTAATTAAGAATTGTATATTAAAGTGGAAATCTCAGGCCGGGGTTTTAATGCAACTATTTTGCCGAAGTGTGCACATAAATAAAGTGTTTATTGTGTGAAATAGCGCCGAGAGGTTAGTTAAATTTACAAAGTTTAACAACAAATAACTTAAAAACTAGAAGCCTGCTGCGGCTAAAAGTATATATATTTGCAATCAGGAGAAATCCCTCTATCGTTCCATAGCTACCTTAATGCGGAACTTCGGGGATGCTAAACTAAATTGCAGCCGTAAAATTTGCTATGGTGTACAAATAAATTGAATTTTGCTGTGCCAAATGCAAAGTAAAATTTGGCAGTTGAAAAACCAAACAAACGCCCGTGCGAAAGCTCTATTTGTGTGTGTTGCTGAAATTGTTAACATTTATATTTATTTTATAACTTGCAAGAAACGTACGCTTCTTTTGTACTTTTTCGGCTTTCATTTTCATGTTCCCTCTTTATTACCGCCAAGCAATAATATGTGTATACATGTTTATAACCTGTCAAAATTTTACCTAGCCTCATGAGCTAGGTAAAGTTCTGACGTTCTTTTCACCACAAGAAATGTCAAATTTTTACTTTGATCCGTCAAAATTTCCTCTTTTCTAACAATTGACACAGGCCCTAGATATCTAAATGTTATGCACAAATTTACTTTAAAAGAACTAGCGTGAACTCAAGTAGCACACTGGTGTATAAATTGGTGTAAATTTATGGATTTATGGATATTTGAATGAAAAAAGTACATTTTGGTACTATTTATTCATTGAGATTAGTACGAAAACTACACCAGCTTCTAAAATGCGCCACTTTTTTCATTTGGTTCACAAATAGCTCCACGTTAACAAATGTCATTAAAATGATTCAGGCGACATTCTGAGTAGTGACGTGCTGAATTCTCGGTACCCAATACTTGAAAAAAATTTCGGTACCCAATACTTCCTTTTCGGTTCCCGATACCGATTCGACACACTAAGGGCCGGTTTCTCCATCTCTGGTTAACACTAACTCCCCGGTTAAACATTGTTATCGACGTTCTAACTCCATGCATATAACAGGGAGTCGATAAGGTCGGTATTTGGAACGAACTGTGAACACCCCAAGTGTCTCAAAATGTAGACGTCTACATTTTAAGACGTTTTCTAACCGTAAAATCTGTGGTGTTGTTGTTTCCCATACAAAATTGGAAAACGACGCCGTCTACATTTTGTCACACTCAAAGGTATGTTTTTTACGCGTCTACATTTTGCAACCTCGCAGCAGTGTTGCATTATGGCAATACTAATCACATTTTTTTTATTTATTGGGCACGTTTTCTGTATTTGCATTTAATTTGAGCGCAATTTCTGATTAAAAGAAACAAATCAAGGAAAAGAAATAACAAATATTACGAATTGGTAATTAAGTTAAATAATTTCAATTTTTCGGAAACAAAATCGAAAGGCGACATAAAAAATGCATGCAAGGAAGAAATGTCTGGCAACACCAGCAAAGTTTTGAGACGATTTTGCGACGACTGCTAGAAAGGGGTGCTCACAGTTTGATGCTAAAGATGTCTCAAAATGTAGACGTCTACATTTTCAGACACAATTTGGAACGAACTGTGAACACCCCAACTGCTTGTTTTAATATGAGCTTATTATACATACCGCAAGTAGAGCTGCTATCAGTGTTGCCGTTTTGATAAATTGGTAGTTTCATTTCAGGGCTGTTCGAAATGTCAAAAATGCATTGAGCTGTTGTTGCATAGTATTCGTTTATTAGAACATTTGTAAAAATTTTAAATAAATTTTGTCGAATGGCGGTAATACAATGGTGATGTGAAAGTAGAAAAGCGTACTGAAAGCGTGCTAAAATGGCCTAAAACTCGTACCGAAATATTAAGATTATGTTGCTGATATTCCGTAATTTTATTGCATCATGGTTAAATGAA
>NW_023465352.1:0-8930 GCF_013731165.1 Rhagoletis pomonella | reverse complement strand
AACAAGAAATTATACACCATTTTTTCCAATGACATTTTGACCCACTTTGTGGAAGTAGAATTTGACGAAATTTTGACCAGACATAGAATCAATGATGGAGATTCTAAATATGCAATAAAAAAATAATGGCGTATGAGCACATACGCTATTGTTATATTTAGGGGACGATATTATCCTTTTCTTCTAAAAATTATTGAACATTGAAAAAAATGGGACATTTTTTTTTGTTATTTAAAAAAAAATTATTTTTTTCAAAAGTAAACAAGCTCATCTTAGAACGGAAAAAACGGCAAATTTTGACATAAAGCCTGGTCGTTTGTCTTTGAGTTTGGAGGGGTGCTTCGCTAACTTTATATAAAGTTAGCAAAACTCCTTATATATAAAAAAAATACCAAAGCGACAAAATTTTTTTTTCACAACTAATTAACGGCAAAAAACGGCAAATTCATGGGTATATGCGTCATTTTTTGCTTGATGTTGTTTCGCTAACTTTAAACACATCTAATTTTTGCTTTTGTATCCTGGCTTTGCGAACATATGCAGTGTGGTTTGAGTGAATTTTCAGCAGAAACTCTAATTATTTCGACTACACCTTGTAAATTTTGTTGAAATATGAACAGATACTGTTCCTTACGCATAATGTGTACTAATGGACAAACAAATTTTTTTAAATACAACCCCAAACTATTATTGACCGACCACCGTTATTCACAGTTTGCCTTACATGATGCGCATGGGCTTAATTTGGGTCTTTGATCCAATACCAGGCCCGGTCATTTGATTTAAAGCGATTAATTTAGTCTTGTCAGACCAAATAACCTTCAATTGAAACTTAAAAATATGTTTTTTATTGCATTCTGGACGGCCTCACATATCCCAATAGGCAACGGTTCGGTTTTCGTGCGATGCAGCAAAATGCTGCCACACTCGCACATGCATTTTGATCAAATTTGCTTTTTTCTTCTTTATGATGCCTTTGCGCTCAATTTGGCAATTCTTCACCTCGCTGTCTATTGATTTGCGTTAAAGTTTAATACCTTAAGCGCTTCTGTAATAGTGCCTGCATCGCCACTTGCTGCTAAGTTCACAAGATATCGCACCATTATATTTTTTGACAGACATCCTTTGTCCTTAGGAACACTTTAGGCTATATTTTTCTCAGTCTTAACATTTTCAAGTAGCAAATTCCACAATTGTTTACCACTTTTCGTGCGGTCCCGCCTTTCCACAGTAAATCTATTATTTACATTTATGGTTCCTGATTAACTATATTATTTACTGGTGATCACTTCTTCAATAAATTACACTACAGAAAAAAGTCATCTGACTTCCAACTAAGTAAGAGAAGACTGTCAAATGCAAAACTGAGAGTGAGTGCAAAACTGTAACATCTGCCTTAATTTACATTTTTGTCTGCTGGTTTTTTTATTGTTGTTGTATTGACTTCAAATCGTTATGAGAGAGGGAGTAGGGATGTACCAACAAGAATATACAACAAAAGGATGAAAGTCGATAGAACTTGGAAATATAGCGGTGGCTGAAACAAAGTGTTGTACCATGTTACAGTTTTGCTCGTCACTGTATGTACATATGTTAGATTCTAGAGGAGTTTTAAAGTCCTGTAGTTCCATTTTTAAGAAGTAATTGAACGCATTTTTTGCCTAAGACAATGAGAAGCCCATCCAGAACCTATAACCAAAATTTCAAAAAAGTCGGTGCAGCCGATCTCGAGCTTTGCGAACAGAAAAAAAACGGCTTTCAAAATATATATTAGTATAGATTAGATACATACAAATTAAACTCCTGCGCAATTCCATTTAAAGGGCCTAACAAGACATCCGATCGCCGCGCAAATACTTTCCCTCCTTTACTCTCATCGTTCGGGTCAAGTGTGAGTAAGCATAAACCAGCTTCTGCCAGCGTACGTAAACTACCGATCAATAGCAAGACGCGTAGAGTATTTACTTTGCCTTCCGCAACTACTGCGAGTAAAAGGTATTTGATAGTAGAGTACTCTACTGGTAGTAACTACTTGATTATTTTCGAAGAAAACATACATTTGTGGCAAGAATGATAGAAGAATTTTCTGGATCGCGCATTTGTATATAGATACGTATGTACATAGATACGTATGTGCATAGATACATACATATGTGCATAGATACGTATGTGCATAGATACATATATATGTAAGTGTCCGCATATATTTTTTCTCGTCACTTGTTCTGTCGCTTCACAGCAGCAAATCCAAGTTGTGGGGAAAACCCTGACGATATGCGTACAATTGTAACCATGGGTTTGAAGATAGCGCAAATTGATGTGAAAGTTTCAATTTCATATTAAATATATTTATGTGTGCATGTACATACATATGTACATATGTAAAAATGTAGTTTCGATTTAAAAAAATCGGATAAAGTTTTTCTTTCGCCATTCATACACCTCTAATTTTAGTATTTATTAAAAAAACTCAATGAAATTCAAAAACTCTTATCTTGCATTTGGTTTTACTCAATACCAATTTGAGCTGTCGCAGTGTTATCACAAAAAAAAAAAGTTATCAATAGGTAGGTTCAGATGGCGCAGCAGTTGAGCGCAACCGTTGCTAAACAAAAATCAGTGATCGTTATGCGTCTTTTGAACGACTTCATACATTAGCTGTCAAATTCAACTCTCAAAGGTACACACCAACATGTTGTCTCAAATGATCAGAAAAATATTACGATCATCTAACACGCAACTATTCAGTTGATCAGAAGTACGCAACAACGCGTTCAGAAGGTGCAATCGCACCAGTTACTGAGCTGTTTCGCCTTCTGAACGTGCCAAATGAAAATTCGTTTCTCTTGAAATCAAGTTATATGGCTGCGTATGTATTTACATATTCCGAAATTTTTTTTATTTGTAAAGGCTCTCAAGAAAAACCAAGAATTCATATAAAATTACGCACAATAAATGGAAAATAAATTTTCTTCTATAAAAAATTTCTTAAATCAGTATGCAGCTCTTAAAAATGCTCGTACATCTCGTCGCTACCATGTCCAACAATCGAATGTGAAAATCGGCACTTTTAAAAATTTTGATTTGCCACTAATAATTTTATTTCGTATAGCAGCATTGCTTAAGTTATTGTTTTTGACAACTTATTTGTTGGTTAATGACTGCAAATAGTTTTATAGAAAATTAGAGACGAGAAATAATACTTTCATAAAAATTTAAGTACATACATAGATTTAAAAAGCTGCTTGAATACAAAAGTTTTATGAAAATGTCACAGTAAACAACTGTCTAAATCTACGTTATTTTTTATAAATAAGGCCGTAAACATTTCCTTACATCGTCAATTTCCATATTCTATTTTTACTCTTTCAATTTCACTGACCAGCGCTGCAAACGATATCTACTAGTAGGCTAACAACCAGAATTGAAATTTAATACGCAAGTACTTACCGTACTACAAGTATACAGAGAGTAGATTTGCTACTCCCTTTTGGCAGCAGCAAATATCTCTCGTACGCGATGACAGAAAGTAGAGTACGTACTTTGGTGGAGTAATAGCAAGTACGTCAAGTATTTACTCTCTCAACGCCAAGTAGTGTACATATGTATGCGGAAAAAGAGTAACAATGTGTTGGGAGTAGAGTACAATGCAAGGAGTACTTATTGAACGAAATGCGGTAAATACACTTGCGCTGGACTCTAGTATTTATGTATGTATGTAGCCACGTGTATTTGTGCCGCAGTAATGACGCAGCGGTCACACCTCAGTATATCCAGTAAAAAAACTGTGGTGAAGTCCTTTATGGGGATAAAGTTTCCAGAGGTGAAATTTTAGGTAGCACACAATTTCTTACACGCATGGTTGCTTTTCAGCATGAAAGAAACTTAAGAAATATTTGAAAAAAAAAGTTCATATAGTACATTAATTTTGAAAGAAATACCATCTAATGTATGTACTCTGGTTAATAATATCAAAAAATGTATTAGAACCACCGTATAATGTTATATTTGATACAAATTTATATTGCTGCCCCGAACGCTCTGCGCCTTGCCAATGAATAATAGATTTACTTAAAATTACATCCCTGGACCTTGTTCTTTCTGTATCGCATCGTGGTGAATTCACATTTCTCAGAAATTTGACAACAAAACAAAACAAAGCGAGTATTTTATTTGCTAATTTTTGCGATTTCTATTGTTTAATGTAAATTCGTCTTTTTAGGATATGTCGAGCCAACAAAGAAAGCGCAGTTGGAAAATTGAGTAATTAGTAATGAAGTAGCAGGCATATTTGGAAAATTATGCCGATAAGCAGGATGGAATTTGGGAAAGTAAGTGCATGGTTGCAGCATATCTATGTATAAAAAGTATTTAATTAAATTGTTTATAGAAATATTATAAATCGAGTGGCTCATTTACGATGCGCTCCAAACATTTGGCGAACTTTTTTTCGCCTTTTCAACGTGCTAAGTAACAAGTTAAGATGACTGCCATCACGGCCGGTAAGAAACCGCAAGCAAAGGGCAGACAACCTTCCAGGAAGCTGCCTCCTGTTCCCGAGCCGAAGCTGCAGTTCAGCAAGAGCAGGTCAGCAAATTGCTACCCTGATCAAACGTAAACTAAAGCGCTCTGCTGTGATTGCACTCCGTAAATGTGAAAACTTGGTGCATGTTGAGAAATATCAAACAAGTAAACTCCGTGATGGACGCCGTGAGATGGAGTAGCGCTGTGTGGCAAAGAAATGCGGCCAATTCGACGGGCGTTAAAAATCCAAATTGGCTTTTGTGATCCGCATCCGCGGTATCAACAAAGTTGCACAAAAAGTGCGTAGTTTTACAGTTCTCGTCTTCGCCACATTAAAACGGTGTGTTCATCAAATTGAGCAAGGCAACCATTAATATGCTACGTATGCCGAACCCCCTATATGGGGTTATCCAAATCTTAAATCAGTTTGTGAATTGATGTACAAACGAGGAATGGTCAAGCGTGTCCCAATCTCTGCTTTGTGATCGAACGCAAATTTCGCGAAGCGCACGAAATTCAGTGCGTTGATTCACTTCCACTTCACTTCAAGAAAGCCCCCAACTTCCTGTTGCTATTCAAGCTCAACACATCAACCCGAGGCTGGCGCAAGAAGGCTAATCACTACGTTGAGGTTGGTGATTTCGGTAGCCGTGAGGATAAGATCAACAAATTGCTGCACAAGATGGCTTAAAGAAATTGTTGTTTTGTATTTAAGTCGACAATATAATTTGGCACATCTTCAAAAGACGCCCAAGCAAAAAAAAAGAAAATTAAAAAATTCCTGAAGTTGCCTTTTCACGGGTCGATTTCTGTCGACTGGAAAATTTACTTAAGATATCGACTAGCCAAAACGCTTACATTTTACGGTTGAATTGCAATTTACACGGGTAGATTTTGGTTAAACGACAAAAATCGACCGTGTAAAGGCAGCTTAAATAACGTTCAAATTAATCATCCCCTTTGAGATGGAAAATACCAATAACCATTTCATAATTTCGAAAATTATTCCATTTATATTTGTTCTTGCATTTTCCACACCACTTGTGAGGTATGCTTTTACACGCGTTACCGATTTTTTTTTAATGTGCTCGGTAGCCCAGGAGGCCTATTTTCACCTTTACAACTTAACTTAAACAGAATTAAAACTAAACATGCAATATATAAAGAAAATTAAAAGTTGTCTTACATCTAGTAAACTTAAAAAATTGTACATTAAATTCATTTTTCATTATAAATAATAATACAAAATGTGGTCTGTTTGCACCCACAGTAAGTTCCCATGAAGCCTAGCCTAAATTCAGAATTGAAAAAAAAAAACGAGCAAATGGGGTCGGCAACTACTAGCCCTAAAAGCATAATGTGGAAAATGTTTGAAGAGCTGCGAAATTGGGTTGCAATAATAAAAATAACAGTGCATAAATTGGAAAAAATGGTTTTTGTTTTGCTTTATAATTTTTGGGAATATTGGTTCAGATGGAATTTTTTTATTTGTTTGGTTTTTCAGCTCGTTAATGATGCACCCAGGGTTGCATTTACTGTCTATGAAAATATTTCGTGAAGCGTTCCAAAATTAGCTCCGAGCAACTAAAAGTTGGTTAAGCTTAAATGAAATAGTTTTTTATTAAATATTTATTCCTGGTATTTAGTAAAAAACATCAATACTAATGTATGAAAAACAAAACATCAATGCTAATGTATGAAATGAAGTAAATAAAAATCTACGAATACATTCCATGAATATTTTGTCATAGAGCTATTATTAAATTTAGACATAACTTTGTCAGGCGTTGGTACTGACGTATATAGAATTAATGCGTTGGAGAGAGATAAATATACAAGTTCAACGCGCTAATTTAGGTATCCTTGTATGTATATACCTGTTACTCGTCTGGCATATACTCCAACTGCGAAAATAATGACAATTATAATTTATGTAGATCCCTGGATAAAAGATTGTCACAAGTTACTTTCGGTAACTCACGATTGAAGTTTGGAATGCAATTTCTCAGAAACACGACTACAGATTTTCTCCAAAGTGTCGGAGAATGCTATGTACTAGTTCATGAAATTCTTAAATTATCTTATTTTTTTAGTTTAGTGTCAACCATTTATGAGTTTAATAAAATTTTTTCGTATACGACATTTGTCAAAAAATTTGCAGTCAGTTTCAGTGATATACGCCAAAATGTGATAACAATTTTTATAAATTAACCATACTTTTTACAAATCAGCCTAATCGTGAGTTTCGCCCGAACAAAATTTCGCCAAACATTTTTTCATCCACCTGTAGTGAACACACGCAAACGAAAAGTGACCCGGTTCTAGAAAATTAAACTCATGATAAAGCTGAATATGTCGGAAACTAAAGAAGAACAGATAAATCTATTTGAAAGATCTTGATTAGTTTAGTACGACAGCAATACTAACGCAATTTGTACCAAATAACCGAAAAAATTTTAGTCAATTAGTCGGAAACTAAAGAAGATATCCAAAAACCACAAATTATCAAAATGACGCTTCCGGTAATTTTCCATCCAGGCGACGATATTTGAATAGGTGTGAAATTTTTACTAGCAGAAATTAGCTAGCAGAAGAAGAAGAAGAATAAATGTCAAAAGAATATATAAAAAGAGGTGTTACTAGCTCAGTTGATTTTGTGTATGTGTCTCGCCGCACGGCTTCTGATATCAAATTGAAAAATTTTGTTTGAATTTCTACACACACTTATAGATTTTGACAGTTTATGCCGCCAAAGCAAAAACAAACTACATGTAAATTTTTGTTTTTGTACTCCTGCTATCACCTTATATTGATTCGCCTTGGCACAAACAAAAGTAAAATGAGTGGAAATCATAATATTAATGATGTACTGGACAGTGTAAGTGCTTGTGTGTAAAGCAAAGAGTTTAAAACTGATTTATAAATAGTAAAATGTTTACAGCAGATTGTCAAAGCAGTGCAACAACTGTTCTCATACAAGTTTTTGCTAGTTTTGTGTTCAATACAGCGTTGCCATTTTAGCCGTTTTCCGGCTAGATTTAGCCGGTTTTGATAGCAACTAGCCGGGGAAAATTTGATCTAGCCGGCAGCCGGTTTGTAAAAAAAAGTTAGCCGTTTTTAGCCGATTTTACTATTTGCCTAATTTTCAGGTGCAAAAAGTAAGGAAGTTTTTCGAAAGCAATAATGCAGACCCAATGAAGATTTTTAATGAACTCAATGTTTTACTTTCGCATCTATGCTGCCTAGTGGTTATTAGCGCGGACACATTTGATCCTATATGCTCCCCGTTGGAACCATACCTTGCTCCATTTCCTCAGTTTTATCACAGTTTTGAAGAGTATTTAAAAACAAAAGTAAGCACAAACGCTTTTGACCACGAAGCCGAGAAAATAATTCGAGAAAATGGTCGCTATTTTATTATCACTTTAATAAAGGAAATACGCCAACGCCTCCCTACAAATATTGCCAAACTAAAAAAAATGACTTTTTTCGGTTGGAAATGCATTAAGAGTAATTAAACCAAAAGTATTTGTTCAACTACAGCAACAAAAACACAAATATAATGCCGACAAAAAAACATCCATAGAGATGCAATGGCAACGGTTAACGTTACATACCTGGAGTAATTTAGATTCAACTGTAAAATTTTGGGCCGAAGTTTATCAATTTCGAAATGCCCTAGGAGAAAACCCTTTTGCTGACCTTTGCAACCTAGTTTTCTTGTTTTCCCTATAAGTAATGCAGAAGTAGAGCGAATATTTAGTTCAATGAATATAATAAAAACTAAGCAAAGAAATCTAATGTGCGTTAAAACGTTAAACGCTATTTTATATATAAGATACGGTTCAAAACGTGAAGAAAAATGCTGCCATAATTTTACTGTAGATGACGATCTCTTAAAATTAATGAATTCAGGTGATATATACAATAGTGATTCATTTGATGATGAGGAATATACACTCGATATAAATTAATGGTGTTAACTAGTCTTTCGTTTCTTGCGATTTATTTAAATAAAGCATGTGGATTTACACTAAAACATTTTAGCCGTTTTTTGCCAGAGTCTATGTGAAATTTCACTAAAACATTTTAGCCATTTTTAGCCGCTTTTTTTTGCCAATCTAGCCGGTCGGCCCAAAAAGTTCTGGCAACACTGGTTCAATAACCTCTTCTGCTAGTTTTCTCTTCTTCTCAATTTTACGCTCTATTTTGCTTTTACGCTCTCGCTGCAATGTTTTACTGGAGAAGTTACTATACAAACCTAATGTTACTCGCATATTTTCGAGCCTGTATGTAAATTTTCGGGAAAAAGGTTAAAAAGAATATTCATCTGCTGAAAAGATATTTTCGCAGATTCACAATTTATTTAAAATAAATCTATCAGCCCTATCTCCAATTCCATGTGA
>NW_023465351.1:0-8935 GCF_013731165.1 Rhagoletis pomonella | reverse complement strand
CAAAATTTATGTTGAATAAAAGACTCGACGTAATTTCCAAACACGTTAATTCAATGCAGCGGTCCAAAAAAGAGAGAGACTTCAAAACAAGTGTAGTACAATAGTTAGAGAAATAGGAATTAAATGGGAACGATTAAGAATTATTGCAACACTTGTGCAGGGTGCATCGTTTGAATTGAAATGAACAATATAAATCTTAGACAGAAGTAAAACTTCTTAAAAAAACTTATATAATTCAATGGAATTAAATTCAATCTTAAATATTTGAATAAATCATTTAGATTTAGATAGGATTTTTAGCAATTTATTTGGGAAAAATAAAATATTTAGATTTATGGTTGGATTTTCGTTGATTTGAAAATTGCTATCCCAAAATAATTGATATCTGTTATTAAATACGAAAAGTCGACATATTAATATTGCATTGGCTTTATTCAACAGGGTATTAATTTTCGCTTGCATTCTTTTATGCGTAGCGTGCACTTTATGCCTTTTAGTGTATTCTTATAGCCAAATAATTTGGCATGTGTCAAGTTACATATAAGACATTGTTGATTAATGCACGCAAATGAAAGTAGACGCAAAATGTGGAATATGCTTATATCAACAAAAACGTAGGAATAAAGCATTTGCGTTAATTATGCTTAAGTAAACCAAAACGTGGGAATAAAGCATTTACAATAATTTTACTTACGATCCAAAGTTTTTATGCCCTTATTATTTAGCTACGTAAGCATTTAGTTTGTATAAAAACGTAATCATTAATTCAATAAAGATCACTTGAAAGCAATCAAGCAAACAACAGTGTTCGAACTTGGCTATTATTCTGAACATTCTGGTGACCCCTGTGAAAGGACATTCAGCTTAAACAAGGCCAGTGCAGCAGTTTCAGGAGCCACAAAACTAATCTAAAAGAAGAAAAATGGATCGTTTCGAGGATTTGGCCAGACAACAAAGAGAAACGGGCGGCAATATCGAATCAATTGTCCGAAACTTTAAAAAGGACCCGCAATCCAGGAAGCAGTCAATCAGCTATTACGAAGAGCGATTGAGAAGACTGGACAGCGAGTGGTCGAAGTTTGAAACAACTGACAACAAACTTCGACCGCTTGAAAACCCCCTGCTGGATCACGACTACTTTACAAAGGACTACTATAACAATATAATGGAAATTGTAAATCAGTACAAGGAGATTTTCGAGTCCGCAGTGCTCCAATTGGCTCAAACCCCGACGAGAGAATTGCGCTTAACAACTAATGAAGGAAGTACGTACCAACATGATGCTTCAGCTTCAAAAGTCAACACAGAAGCACGGCATGATACTGGAACTAAACAGGCAGCTTCCAACGATTACACTAAACTAGTCCGCAGACAAGGGGTAATGATGTCCTCGTTGCGACGGTTACTGAATGACAACGTTTCACCACAATGTGTTCCAACAATTAATAAACTGTGGGAAAATATAGAAGACATTCACTTCAGGATATATGAGATGTTCGACAACCCAACCGAGCAGGGCTACAAGGTCGATAACTTCATTTCACTTGAGGAAAAGGTATGGAGTACTTTGCAAGCAGCTAATAGTGACTCCCATACTGAGCAATCTTCAAACCAACTTCCGATTAAACTGCAATCCATTTCATTGCCGAAGATAATAATTCCAAAATTCGATGGCACCTATTTAAAATGGCAAGAATTTCATGACCTATTCTCGCAACTGGTAATAAATCAACCTCTTTCAAAAGTTCAGAAAATGTGGTACTTGAAAACTCACTTAGTGGGGAAGGCTGGATATCTAATTAAACATTTCGCATCAACAGGAGAGAATTTTGATGCAGCTTGGTTCATGCTTCTGGAGCGTAACAACAACAAACGCTTGCTGGTGAGCAAGTTAGTACATGAGCTAACTACTACACCTGGAAGCACATCAATGGACAATGTCAAAAAACTGCATGACACAATACAAGAATGTCTATTAGCATTGCAAAATTTGCAGATAGACACATCAACATGGGATCCACCGACTCGTTTGCGGTACGAACAATCATTATCAAAGCCACGGGAGGTACAAACACTCAAGGAATTCCTTCAATTTCTGGAGAAACACTTTCAATCCATGGAAGCGATGGGTGTCAAAGACAAATCTACAAGCTCAACTGCAAAGGTGTGCACTTCAGTCACATCCAAAAGTCATAGAAATGACACTTGCAGCATGTGCAAAAAAGGAAAACATCCATTATTTTCTTGCAAGGAATTTTTACAACAGTCTCCATCGGCACGCTTTCAGTTCATATAAGGGCAGAAATATTGTCACAATTGCCTAAAACCAGGACATGGTTCTAAAAATTGTATATTAAGAAACTGTCTGAAATGCAACAAAAAACACAACACGCTGTTACATTTCGAGGATTCAAAAAGGGATGTGAGCAAAGACATTACATCAGTAGCCACTCCAACACAAGGCAACGAATCGCAAAGTACTACACCATCCAGGACCAAATCAACGCCATCAAAAGACGAAGCAGCGTCACTTACCACCGCAAAGCACACAAAGTCAAACACGTATGTACTACTCAGCACTGCCATGGTGAAAGTTAGAGGAATCGGAACAGAAGTGCAGTGTCGGGCAATTCTCGATTCAGGCTCACAAGTTAATTTTGTGACTGAACGATTGGTTAAATGTCTTGGCATCGCAACTAAACCATCATCAATCTCCATTAGTGGCATCGGGTCAAGGAGCACTAAGTTACAGCATCGAGTCAATGTGGCGCTACAGTCTCGGATCAACAACTTTACAACGCGGCTAGAGGCAGCGGTATTGCCTCAGATTATATCCCCGCAGCCGTCGCAAGAAATCAAGATCGACGAATGGCAAATTCCTGAGAACATCATGTTAGCCGATCCATCATTCAATCGTCCTAACAAAATTGATATATTGTTGGGGGCGGAATTCTACAACCAACTGATGGCAGCAGGGCAAATCAAACTGTCAGATGACCTACCCATTCTGCAAAATACAGTACTGGAATGGATCATCGCGGGAAAAGTTGGTGGCAACTACATCTCAAATGCAATATGTGGAATCTGTACCAAAGATGACATCAACTTAGATGCAGCCATTGCTCGATTATGGGAACTTGAGGGTGTTGCAACTGTAAGAAAACAACATTCCGTAGCAGAAAAACAGTGCGAAGCTCATTTCGCACAACATACACTCATCGATTCCTGGCCTTAGAACGTCGACTGGCAAAATCGCTCCAGACAAAGAATCAATATGTACAATTTATGGAGGAATATGAGAACTTGGGGCACATGACGCAAGTGGATATTGATTCCATCAGTAAACCTAGGTACTTCATTCCTCACCATTGCATTGTGAGACCCGAAAGCCGCACTACAAAATTACGTGTGGTGTTCGACGCAACAGCAAAATCGTCCACTGGCATGTCTTTGAATGACCTCATGTATACCGGACCCACTGTTCAGAGCGAGCTTTTCACCATTTTACTTCGCTTCCGTTTGCCCAGGTTCGTCTTCACCACAGATGTAGAAAAAATGTATCGACAGATGCTCATTCAACCGGACGAACGCAAATTCCAACTTATCATCTGGCGAAAGGATTCAAGCCTACCAATAAAGCATTATCAGCTAAATACAATCACATATGGGACAAGATCTGCTCCATATTTAGCCACCAAATGTTTGCAGAAAATTGCAAAAGAAAATGCATTAAAATATCCTCTTGGTGCTCAGTTTCTACAGGACAAATTTTATGTAGATGACGGAATCGGTGGGTCAGACAGCTTAACCACGACGATGGAAATCCAACAGCAACTGATACACATCTTAAAACAACGTGGTCTTAACCTAAGAAAATGGTGCGCCAATCACTCACAATTACTGCAAAATGTTAGCAGGGAGGAACAAGAAGTTGACATAGACTTTGACAATGACATCAATCAAACTATTAAAACGTTGGGGTTAACATGGATGCCTAAGATGGATCGATTCTGCGTAAAGGTATGCCTAGGAAGCTGCAGTCTTGCAACTAAACGCTCAGTCAGCGCCGATCTTGCAAGGCTATTCGATCCGTTGGGGATACTAGCACCAATTGTAGTCATGGCAAAAATGTTTATTTAAGATCTCTGGCAACTGAAGCTGACATGGGATGAAGCATCACCAGCCGATTTGAATGAGAGATGGACAACATTTCGAAATGATTTGCAAAAATTGGACAACATGCAAGTTTCACGGCACGTGTTTGAAGGAGACATCCCAGCAAAAATTCAAATTCATGTCTTCTCCGACGCATCAGAAAAGGCATATGGTGCTGCGATTTACATTAGATCCGAGCTGGATGAGGGAAGAGTACAAGTGAGGCTGCTCTGTGCAAAATCTCGTGTGGCACGCTTGAAACGGCAAACTATTCCTCGGCTTGAGCTCTGTGCATCAGTACTGGGTGCTCAACTAACTACAAGGGTCAAATCAGACCTTAAGCTAGACGATGTGGCTACATACTTTTGGACTGATTCACAAATCGTGTTGGCATGGATTAACTCATCCTCAGCATCATACCAAACATTTGTGGCAAACCGTATAGCTGTTATTCATGAGCACACTACCGCTGAACAATGGCGGCATATAAGCTCAAAAGACAACCCAGCTGACATTCTATCACGAGGATTGCCGCCGGGGAGACTAGAAACCTGCAATATGTGGTTTTATGGGCCAACAATCTTGCTTGGTAAAGAAGACACTTGGCCTTCAAAGTATTCCAAGGCATTATCAGTAATCGACGAAGGTATCAACATGGAACGGAAAGGGGTGACATCAGTCACTGTTCCAACCACTGGACATGAAGGAAGCGTACTTTATAGCATTCGACACAATGGCTCTTTCAAAACATTACAAAGAGTGACAGGCTACATTCTGAGATTTATCAACCAGGCCAGAAACCAATCGCGGGAGTCAGACATTCCCTTGACCGTACACGAATTGGAAAAAGCGCTTGTGGTAATCGTTCGTACAATGCAGCAATCGGACTTTGAGGAAGAGCTTCAGCACCTTAAAAAATACAACGCAGTTCGCAAAAACAGTTCTTTCCGCAGCCTGTCACCGTTTCTGGACAATAATGGTATCATCCGAGTTGGAGGGCGTCTACAAGCATCAGAACTTGCATACGATGCCAAACACCCTATGCTAATTCCACATAACAATTCACTCGCCAAATTATTAGTACAAATGATCCATAAAGAAAACCGTCATTGTGGACCTCAAGCCCTCTTAGCTTACACAAGGCAAAGATTTTGGCCTATAAAGGGAAAATTGCTGACACGATCAATTGTGCTCAACTGCGTAAGATGCACCAAAGCTAAGCCAAAACTAATGAGTCAAATTATGGGGAACTTGCCTTCAACAAGAGTAACTCCAGCAAGACCATTCATCAACTCAGGCGTGGACTTCTGCGGGCCATTTTGGGTTCACTTCAAGATAAGGGGAAAGAAACCACAAAAGGCCTATGTAGCGGTATTTTGCTGTTTTGCCACAAAGGCAGTGCATTTGCAATTAGTCAGCGACTTAACGACGGATGCGTTTATTGGTGCCTTAAAACGATTTATATGCCGAAGAGGACATTGTCAAAATTTATATTGTGACAACGCAACCAATTTTGTAGGCGCGAAAAACCAGCTTTCTGAACTTACTGACGTTGTTTATGGAAATTCATCACGAGAATCAATAGTAAAGCAGTGCAGCGGAAAGGGAATAACATTTCATTTTATACCTCCTAGGACTCCACATTTTGGCGGTTTATGGAAAGCAGCGGTAAAATCAGCTAAGCATCTACTAATAAGAAGCACCTCGACAGCGTCCTTAACGTATGAAGAATTGGACACGGTAATCATCGAGGTGGAAGGAATCCTAAATTCCAGACCAATCAGCCCAATGTCCGACAATCCTAACGATCTAACAGCTTTAACTCCAGGCCACTTCTTCATAGGAGAACCCCTTAATGCCCAAGTTGATCCAACGTGTAGGCCACAGCAAACAAATTTATTAACAAGATGGAAACTTGTTTCTCACCTCAAACGCGAGTTTTGGAATCGGTGGTCCCGCGAATATTTATCGGACCTTCAGCTGCGGAATAAGTGGAAGACACAACACAACAACATCAACGTAGGTGACATGGTGATCATCAAAGAAGGCAACACACCGGTACTGCAGTGGCCATTAGGAAGAATCATCAATGTATATGAAGGAAACGACGGTGTAGTGAGAGTGGCTGATGTAAAAACTGCTAGTGGCACTTGCAAGAGGCCTATTCATCGGCTTGCACCCTTGCCCAAGGAAACAAATGATGCCACAGAACGACAATCAACCAACAAACTGCTTGAGGAAGACAAAATTCCATCAAGGAGGAATAATCCTTCGTTACACCAAGGACTTGCTACACTTCTGATTACCCTACTCATCTTACCACTGGCTCTAGGAGCTGAACTTCAAAATAAGCGATTTGGATCAAGGCTTGGCATTCATTTTGAAGGAATAGGCTCAACAGCCATATCAACCACTGATTGGAACCTAATAATCTACTATGACATGGAAGGATTTTTGGTAGAACTAGCAGCGCTGTCAAATAGCACAAGGGCCCTGCGCCATTTATGTCAAGAAACCACACAAAAAAGCTCATGTCTTTCTCTGGTAGCACATCTTGAGCAGACTGAAAAAGAGGTGCAGCTAGATTACGCAATAGTAAAATCTAATCGGCGTAAACGAGGTGCCATTGATGCAGTTGGAAATATCGCTCATTCTTTGTTTGGAGTACTGGACGCAGAATATGCAGAACAAATGTCCAAAACAATCACACACGTTAAGGAAAATGAACTACATCTGCTGCACCTGAGCAGAAATCAAACATCCATTGTGGACTCAACCATCAACAAGCAGGATCAAAAAGCGGTCAAGAGGAAGTTCGACATCATTGATCAACAAGTGAGTCAAATATTCCAGAGAGATCAGCAACGACACGCATGAGATATACCAAGAAAAATTATTTCGAATCTTTTCCTCGTTATCCATCCAACTCACACTTATGGCAGCCAATTTGCAAAGAATGCAATCTGCAATATTAGCCGTTCTAATAGGTACTCATCACGGAAAAATAAGTCCTCTTCTGCTGACGCCCAGTCAATTGCAAGACGAATTAAACAAAATTAAACTTCACTTATCAGCACCATTGGAACTGCCTGTAAACCAAGAAGATTTGCTCCAGCTATACCAACTCATGACGGTTAAGGGAGGACTTACAGAAAAGCATGTTGTATTCAGCATCACATTGCCTCTGGTAGGGCATGATCGATATGACTTATTCAATCTGGTACCAATTCCTACTTGGACTAATGGGACTATGATTGAAATAAGTCCGTGTGCATATAAACACAGCTCTCGGTCAATATTTCCCGCTGAACATCTCCAAATTTCAATCTTGTGTGGATATTAAAAATGGAAATTACATCTGTTCTAAATTCAAATTCGTTATAGTCACGGTTGATCTAAATGCGCATGTGAAGTAAATTTATTCAACAACAACACCCAGTCAAGTTGTCAACTGCGAAAAACACCAAACGATGTTGCATGGTTATCACTACAGCATAAAAATCAATGGATTAAACCACGTCAGTTTCATCTCGTGCAACCGCAGTATGTGGAAAAGAAATCATTCAGGTGATTCTAAAAGGATCAGGAATGTTATCACTCCAACCAGACTGCATACTCAAACATAATTTTAAATCAGTTCAAGCAGATCAGTTGATATCGTCGAGTCTTTGCTCGTCCTACACTAGTCTGGGAGAAATTTCCGAAGTAGCTGCAGCAGAACATATAAAGCCTCTTCTTCAATCACGGGATGATGAGAAATACATAACACAAATACAAAACCTCACGTCCTTACAATCATCATTGGCCAATCAACGCATATTAGAACTCCCAAACAAACTTGAAGCACAAAATGCGCACCACATAATGGTTGGGTACACTGCCTTGGTTACAGTTTTGTGCCTTTTGGTGTTCATGCTAGTCAAAAGAAAATTTAAAACCGCCAAACGGGAAACATTACACGCATCCACGACTGCGACCACATCCGGTCAAAATGAAAAACCTACACCTGCGCCTCGACATTCTCAAGGAAGTTTGGACTTTACGATAAACATTTAGGACAGAACCTGCTAAGGAATTCGAGCTGCGCTCACCGGGGGGAAGATGTTATTAAATAAGAAAAGTCGACATATTAATATTGCATTGGCTTTATTCAACAGGGTATTAATTTTCGCTTGCATTCTTTTATGCGTGGCGTGCACTTTACGCCTTTTAGTGTATTCTTATAGCCAAATAATTTGGCATGTGTCAAGTTACATATAAGACATTGTTGATTAATGCACGCAAATGAAAGTAGACGCAAAATGTGGAATATGCTTATGTCAACAAAAACGTGGGAATAAAGCATTTGCATTAATTATGCTTATGTAAACCAAAACGTGTGAATAAAGCATTTACAATAATTTTGCTTACGATCCAAAGTTTTTATGCCCTTATTATTTAGCTACGTAAGCATTTAGTTTGTATAAAAACGTAATCATTAATTCAATAAAGATCACTTGAAAGCAATCAAGCAAACAACAGTGTTCGAACTTGGCGTAATCGCTATTATTCTGAACAATATCAAATAAAACACCTCTTTGACGGACGCTGAACTAGATACACAAAACTTATGATATCAATTTCGTGACGAAAATTATACGCAATTTATTTAGCTGCCCTGGAAACTGACGCAAAGTCATATTATTTGTTCGCAACCTTGCGAACCTCTGTCATAAAAAAATCAGAACTTTAGGAACGATTCGTCATGAAATTGATATCATAAATTTTGTGTTTCTAGTTC
>NW_023465350.1:0-8935 GCF_013731165.1 Rhagoletis pomonella | reverse complement strand
GTGCTGTGCATATGTAGCCGTACGTATTTATGTATGCGGTGGTTTTTGTAAACTCTCGAGCCGCTGGTAGTGGACGTGAACGTCTATTTCGCCGCCGGGGCGCTTAGCACACACGGAAGTATAGTTGGCGCGGCCCGGATATAAATTTTGTGAACTTGACCAAATTGGGTTTAAAATGAAATGTCTTAAACAAAACGTTTCCCGTTTTTTTTTTTTTTTTGCGTTAAGCACTTTGCTTTTACTTTTCAAAATTACTTTGTCGACCGATTTGGCGGGTATAAAAATTCGCGCTCGAGCACTTTTGCTTTCAACACAGACTTTCTTCAAAATAATCTCGATTAAGGCTTCAGCTCGCTATTTAAGCATTTTCGACGTTTGTTTTGGTTACGGTGATTCTGCGGTTCTCCTTTTGTTTACAAGCAGACACATATACACAAGCTCAGGCCAGCCAATAGCAAGATCGCAGATCACGACATCGAACAAGTTGTATCACACCCGCTATTTTAACTTTGGACTTTACGTCTTTATGGTAGCCAGTGGAAAGTTTTTATTTTGTTTACTTATACTGCTTCTACTGTTATCACCAGGGTGAATTTCCGTATGGGGTGGTTCGAAAGGGTTGCTTCTCTGATTTAGAATATGCATGCATAGATATACACATGTTCATGCATATATCCACATATATGTATGTATATATATATATATGCATGTATATTCATATTAAAACGGCTGTCGTTACAGGCTCGCATCCGTCGATGTTGCTCGCAGTATGGAGCGTGTGCGTAGAAAGATTCATAACGCAGCCGTGTGCACCCCATGTTAAACGATGGCCCAATGTGTGGCCTCGACCCATGCTTATATGCCGGGCTTGGTTGTCTAACGAGTCACTACCTATATCTCCTTATGCTGATCCTGCCCTAGTACCCTATAATAGCCTATCACTGGGTTCACTACCTAACAATTTTCAAGTAACTTGCTGTACTTGCTAATACCCTACACCAAATCCCAACAGTCCCAACCCCATTTATTGGTCGTCAGCCTGGCCTAGGTAAGTATATACCTATTTACAAAAAAAAAAAAAAATCTCCATGCAGACACTGGACTCCACTACATTTTGGTACTTTCACAAACAAACAAACAGCAACAAAACCAAATAGAACGGAACACACTTATGCAACAAATAGGTCTTTAGCGTGGTATACGCCGATCTTTCTCCCAGTAGTGTCACCTATTTCATACATTGAGTTGCCGATAACTCCCAAAACTACGCATTTAACTTGTTTCGGCGCGAGTTTGGCGTTATAATTATCTACTTGTGAACTCTGTTTGAAATTTCGGCGATACACCACTTGTCCAATTTGAAACCTCACTTCCCTGCTCCTCGTGTTGTACACTTTTGAGCTCCTGTCATGCGCAATCTTCAATTCCTTGAGGATTTTTTCTCTGATTAGCTGCATTTTGTCGGAACCAGTAACTACTTCACACTCTGCGTCTTTTATTGATTCTAGTTTGCGGAGTAAGTCGTATGATGCGCCATGTTGCACCATCGGCAGCCCGAATACGGCATAGTAGGGCGATTGTCCAATCGCGGTGTGGACTACACTGCGTAGCGCGAACGCGGCATCACTCACGTACCTGTCCCAGTTTTTCTGGTTGCCTTGGATATAGGAACGCACTATCTGGAGTACTGAACGGTTAACCCATTCGGCTACATTGCCTTGTGGCGAGTAGAACGCAGTCTTTACATGTTTAACTCCGTATTGATCTAAAAACGAGGTGAACAACTCGGAAACAAATTGTCTGCCGTTGTCAGAGTGTACGAACTCTGGTATGCCGAAAACATGGAAAACGTCCTTTTCTAGATATTTTACAACTTCTGCTGCTGTCGCTTTACGCATTGGTTTGAGGAACACAAATTTAGAGAAATGATCAAGACAGACGAACACATAACAATTACCATCACTAGAACGCGGATAAGGACCCATAAAATCTATATATAAACATTGGAACGGTCTTTCGGTGACGTGTTGCCTGCCCATCAATGGCCTGTTGAACGAGTTTTGGACCTTGCAGCCCTTACAGGTCTCGCAGTCTTTACAGAAATTCTGCACATCGGCCACCATACCAGGCCAGTAGTATTTCTCTCGGATCCGTGCCAACGTTTTATGGATTCCTCCATGTCCGGCCGACGGTGTGCAATGAGACGACTCTACTAACCCTCGCCGCAGCTCCGACGGTACCCAAAGCTTCCAGGTTTGGTCCTCCTGCTGTCCAGTCCCCCTGTTAAACTGTGTTCTCTTGTAGACATATCCGTCTGAAACACACACATCCGGTAGTTTGTCTAGGTTTTCAGTCACCGTCTTCTTAAGTTGTGTATATTCTTCCGTCATGAAATAAGGTGAGTCCAAACAAACGTCCAAAACTCTGTCGTTCAGCTTGATTTCATCCATGTCGACTCTCGAAAGCGCATCTGGCACGACATTCTGTGCCCCTTTACGGTGTTGGATATCGAAGTTGAAAGCTTGCAGTTTCAGACTCCATCTGGCCAGCCGTCCCGACAAGTCTTTCTGATACATCAGCCATTTTAGGCTGGCATGGTCGGTGATTATAGTGAACGGCAGTCCTTCGATGTACGGTCTAAATCGCTTAACACTTAAGACTGCGGCATAGCATTCCAACTCCGTTATACTGTAATTTTTCTGCGCTTTGTTCAACTTCGCCGACATGAATGCAATCGGTCTTTCGTTCTTGTCATCGGCTAATTGGAACAAAACTCCACCTACACCGTCTGTTGATGCGTCGCACTGAATGAAAAATCGTCGGTTAAAGTCCGGGTGAGTCAGTACTGGTGAAGTGATCAAGCTTTGCTTCAACCGCTGAAACGCAACCTTGGCTTCGTCAGTCATAGTGAATTTTTTTATCCGGTCCTTGGTGAGACAGTCGTGTAATGGTGCGGCTATAGTTGCGTACTCGTGAATAAAACGTCGGTACCACCCTGTCATCCCTAGGAACCGCCGAAGCTGTTTCGGACTTCGAGGCTCAGGGAAGTCTCTTACTGCTGCTACTTTGTTTGCATCAGTTCGTATGCAACCATCGCCTACCACGTACCCGAGATACCTTACTTCCCGATAACAAAACTTACTTTTCTAAACATTGATTGTGAGCTTGGCTTCACGTAAACACCTAGCGACCTTTTCCCACAAACACAAATGAGACGAAAAACTTTCGGAACAAACTAACAAATCGTCTAAATACACAAACACACACTCACGTAAAGCAGCCGGTATGACTTTGTCCATTAATCTACACATACGCTGAGCCGCGTTACACAAACCAAAAGGCATAACTGTGAAATGATACAGGGGCCGACCACGAACTGTGAAGGCTGTCTTTTCCCTAGACTTCTTCTCTAATGGAATCTGCCAAAACGCATCTTTTAAATCTATAGCCGATATAAAGCGCGTGTTCTGTAGTCGGCTGAGGATTCCTTCCACGTGCGGTAGTGGATATGCGTCCTTAATTGTCCTTTCGTTTACTTTCCTAGCATCTAAACATAATCTATTCTTAGTGCCTTTTATTACCAGAGAGACGGGGGAACTCCAACTACTGTTACTTTCTTCTATCACCCCCATACTCAACATTCTATCTAGCTCCTGATACACTAGCTTTTGGATCGGTGGTGATATAGGGTAGTGCCGCTGTTTGACCGGAAGATTTTCATTCGTCACTTCGATGACGTGCTCTTCTTGCTCTGTTTTTCCAAGCCCTAGTACGGCGAACGATGGGAACTGCGCTTTTATCTTTTCCAATGCTACGCTCTCCTCATGCGTTAAATCATGCTGCACCGCGTCAAATGACAAGTCCCCCTCGGCGGGTGCGAGCTCTGCAACGACCGCGCACTTTGCTTTAACACCCCTACTGACAACATCCAAATCGAAAGCTCTCCAAAAGTCGATTCCTAGGTAAACCTCCTGCTGCAAATCGGGCACGATCAAAAACTCGAGATCTCTCGAGACCCCATCCCATAACACCGGCAAAACAATCGCACCTAGCACTGGCGTTTCGCCACCATTGGCGGTTCGAATATTTTGTCCCTTAATTTTGAGAATTCCATCCTCTCTTCCTTCCAAAAATTTTAGGGAGTTTTTACCTAGACAACTCGCGCCAGCACCAGAATCCAACAGGGCTAACATCTCCTTGCCACCTATATTGGTTTGCGCAAAAAAACGATTGTCACCCTTCACAGTGACTATTGTCGCTATAATCTTATTCTTAATCCTTTTATAATACCTCCGCTTTGCCCTCATTTTTTTAAATTTTCTTAAAATTCCTACTTTTCTTATTCTTGACTAATTCTTCTGCAAAAATCCTTCTTCTTGCTTCTTCATATTCTAATTTCCTTTGATGTAAAGTCTTTCCTTATAACTACTTCTCTATCCTCTAACTTACTTCTAATATTACCATCACCACTGTTAACACTATTATCCCTACTTAATATTTTGACGGCTGATTTTATTTCTCCGGGCGATTCGCTTCCTGGCAAGAATTCCCGGAAATTTCCGCCAGTTTCAAGTTTCCCTGGTTCGGCTTGTAGACACAGAATGACATGTCACCCCCGCACGCGAAACAAACCATGCTGTGAAACGTAGAGTTGCAGTTGTTGGTCACCCCAGGATTCTTTGTGTAGTAGTCGACCGGCATGCCACACTTGAAACAGATCATCAGGTGAAAGGGCGACGAACAGAAGCTGTGACCTGGAGCTGCCTGCACACCGGAAAAACTGCTGCTGGGAACTGGCTGAGGTCGACTTGGTTGCATCCGGTTGATTTTCGAAGTTCCCTGACCGCCTTGTACACCCGTCTTACTGCGCTCGAAGCTATTTGCGTTGATTGCTTCTACCTCCACTCGCTCGTCATCACACACATGCTGTAACTCGTTAACGCCTCTGGACCTTGTTCGAATTTCGCGGAACAGTCTCTCAGCTCTCTTGCACTCGGATTTCAGATCCGCCAAGGTGTCCATTTTCGAGGAGAAAGTCAGGCTTGCCAGGTATGGCTTTAAATTGGCCTTGAGGATGCCCAATAGTTCCTTTTCAGGTATTTTCTGGCGCAAGCGGAACGTCAAGTTGTGGACATCACTGTAGAAGTCGTCGAATGTCTCATGTGGCATTTGCTTGCGCTCCATGATCTCCCGTATTATTTCGTAGTCCGACTCTGCAGTTTTATAATGGCTCAATAGTTCGGCTTTCAGCTCGAAGTAGCCAAAATTCTGGTCCTCAGCGTGGTCTTCGACAATTTGCCAATACCATTTAAGTGCATTGCCCGTGACCAAGCAATGGAAATCGGAAAACAGCTGTTCATACGGGACATCATGTTGCGCTCGCATCCTTTCAACTCTGAAAATAAAACTTTCTACAGTGATGTTCTTCCCGGTACCATCAAACTTGACGTGCCACTTGTCCAGGTCAACCTTCTTCCACCTGGTGGCTTCTTCTGCCCTACCCTGGCTAGCCTGCTCCCTACGAGGTTCTGCCTCTCTGCGCTGGTATCCACCATCCCATCGCTGAGCTCCTGCCTCAGGAGTTGATGCCATAGCGGGTGGGTTAATGACTGCCTGCGCAGACGATTCCACATCTGTCACACGGTTGCTGAGCTGCGAGACATCATTGCGCATGTTGCGGACCTCGCTCATGCATTGAGCCATCATATTATTTTGTTGGGCCATCAGCGCCATCATTTGTTCCATGTTATTCAATGCAGAGCTTGGCCCACCACCATTCGCCTTCGAAGCTGCAGCACCCTGGGGCAGTTGCAGATTGTCTTGCTCCATAATTTCGCTCTGCCTTAAGTGCTGACTATCTCCTGTCAATTGCAAGGCCTCTTCGAGTTTCTCCGCGAAAGTCGAACTCCGGTCTCTTGTACTTATGTGGATATTATTGGTGACGGTTACACTTGAGTGGGGTGCGTTACCGGTCGAGCTAAAGAGTCGCGCGGTGCACCTGTTCAAAAAGTCGGTGGGAACAAAGTCAACCGGATACGGAATGCCTGTGTCAATCTGCGTGAAAATCGACCCAACAACCTCGTTCTCCAACGCCCTGGCTACGCTCCTAGTCACCCTTCTGTCACTAAAAATGCCTAACCCTGGACACTGTCTTTGCTCACGCTCTTCTTCCCCCCATTCACCTGGCCTGAGCCCATAAATAAATTTCGCGTGTAGTGTAAAATAAAATAAAAAATAAAAAAAATCGCGTGGAAACCAAAGAACCGTAGAAAAACTCAAAATATCAAAATAAGGAAATATCTGAGTTTAAAACGAAAACTGCCTTTATTGGGATTTTAAAATAAAATGTGGGTATTCCTCCCCCTTTTCACAAGTTACAAAAATAAAAAGTAAAAATATAAATGAGAAAAAATAAATAAATAAAAATAATAATAAAATAAACTACAATAAATAATAATATAAAAATATAAATAATAATAAAAATAATGGCAATGTAAAAATTCAAAGAAAATGTAAATAGTTTGTTCAGAGCAAAAATCTCAAAAAAAAAACTAGAACGCAAAAATAGTTGTAATATGAAAGTAATGAAAAATAAAATTATTTATTTATTTGTTTTTGGTTATCAAAGCAAAAAAAAAACGCGTATTTACTTTTTAGAAAATGTATTGACATACGTTGGTGTGTGAGTGGTGCTGCCGTAGGCAGAGGTCGTAGTGGATATTTCCCGTACGTATGTCTACTCTCCCTTGTCAATGTCAACTAGGATCACATCAAATGGTGTAGCACATGCAAACTGCAGGCACTCACCTAAAGTCTGGCTGCTACTCCATCTGATGTGATAGATCCCCACTGAAAGTTTTCGATAAGCCTCACGAACTTACGATTTCGAACCATATGCTCGGTAGCTTGAACCTATTCAATTAGTACGAAGACTACACAGTTCTTACTTTTGAATGTCACTGCTCAGATTTTAAAAATCCATCGCAGGTACTCCAATAGAAAGACTTGTGTCCCCCCCTTTACATCTTTCACCTAGCACAGTCAACCAAGCAAAAAGAACTTTAGCTGAGATGCCGAGAGAAAACCTGAACTGTCCGAAAAGAAAAGTTATAATAAAATCAGAGAAATAACAAAAGTAGAAAAATTACGTAAAAGAAACAAAAGGCTGGTCTATGTCGTTGGGCGCCATTGTTGTGTAGCTGGCTGTTCGGGCAGAGGAAAGTGGCAGGTTGGCATGCTTGTTGGCCCAGGCTAGCTCGACGGCCAAATGGGGGGGTTGTTTGCCACTTCTCTACCTTCAGCTACAACAAACAAAAATTTTCTGTCATGCCAATATAAAAAAAAGGAGAAAATGGAAGCCTGTCCCGGTCAGTTGGAGCCATCCCACCCCTTCTAAGTGCCGACGGCACTTAGCCTTGAGTTCCGCCGGAGCTCCTAGTTCATCATGCGAAACCCCCTTTTCCTGACCTAGTCCGTCAGTCAAACGTTTGTCACCTGTTAAATCGTCATGTCACCTGTAATATACCCACGTCCCCTCCGTGTTGCGCCTAAGCAGCACCCACACCAACCTGAAAATTCCTAGCATTCCATATTAAATAATAATACTATGTTCAACCGAATTTCATTAGAATACACATTCATTTATTAAATTGAATCAAAACAAAACCTAACACATAAAATTCCTCTTATACTATTTCTTTACTTCTACTACTAACTGAATCTGAATTTTATGATTATTATTATTATAGATATATGTATATATGTATATATATTTTTTTTCTTCCTCTTTTTTTCTTTGCCTAATTATCTAATTCTATTAACAATATCTTAATTATTCCCTCACTCACAAATATCTATCTTTCTTTTGTATTTTTTTTTTTTACTCCGCGCTTTCTACTGTAATTCTTTAAAGTTTTTTTTATTTTTTATTTTGTAGTCGTTTTTGTATCTAATTATTAAAATCTCAAAAATATGCGTATACATATGCACATATATGCTTAACAAGTGCAAACATGTATGTATGTACATGTATTTATGTGCCTTTGTTACCTCACATAAATATATGTATGTATGTATGTATGTATATGCACGTTTTATATTATTAATATTTTTTTTTTTACCGTCGGTGACCCTTCCTAATGCTACGGAGTATGTATGTACATATATATGCAGATGTTAAAAACAATAGAGACTACCTCGGAAGTGTTGGGGGAGAAAAACAAAGCATATGTACATATAACTACTGGAAAGGAGAGCAACCAAACAAACAGAAACAGGTGGTATAGTGGATCACGCTTAGTGGGTACGCATGCCACCTGTTTTGCTCTCCTTTTCAGTTCGGCCCTTCCCTACGTCGCGAAAAGAAATCGATCGTCGTTAAAAGGTACGTATTTACACCGACGCGAGTGACAAAAAAATTACATAAAGGTGAATATCCAAAAAAAAAAATACAAAAGAAATTCACAGACGTGTAGAGACTGAATATTAACACTTTTGCAATATAGGCATTAATCAATGTTACTAAATTTAACCAAAGTTGACAAAATGCGAATGTGGAACATAAAAGTACTTAAGTGTGAAGCGAATGTAGTGCAATCAATAAAGCGTGATGAAATTAAAGTTAACTCAAAATCGAAAATAAATGCAGAGTAAACAATGTGGTGAAAATATAAGTATGTTTAAAAACTAATTTAATAATAAATGCGGTGTAAAACAAAAAATGTAGCAAATTACGAATTAAACTAACAAAAGGCTCAAAAATTAAAAATAAATGCATATGAAGTAAAATGTAATGAAATAAAAAAACAATAAACTTTAAAATTCAAAACAAGTGCCGCGTTAACAACTTTAAACTAAAGTGAATCCAAAAAAAGAGAAATTTTACGAACTAAGAACTTAGCTTAAACCAGGTGGGTGCTGGAAATCCAGGTGATTG
>NW_023465349.1:0-8936 GCF_013731165.1 Rhagoletis pomonella | reverse complement strand
AAAAAACCATGTAAATCAAAATTTTAAACTGAACATTTATAACAACTCGACGAATTTTCACACCTTTTCCACACAAAAAAATGCCAAAAATCAACGGTAAGTACTAGCTCCTTGCACTTCATTGCACTAAAATTTAATGGGCTACAAAGCTACTTACAAAAAAAATATCTCTTTTTGAAAAGTTTGAAATTTTGACTTACATGTTTTTGTTAGATAACGAGTTACACTTTCATAAAAACATAATAAACATCAAATAGAAGTAAAGGATATAGCTAAATAATACTAAAATGTCTCTTCCCTATTTATATTTTCGCCACTGTAAGTGAAAAAATTTAGTAAATTTCGGTAATTAAATATTTTAGATATTAAAAAAATTGCAATTCTTTCAGGAAAGTGCGTACATTATATCAGTTTTAATAGCTTTGATGTGCATGATGTGGTATGAAATGTTCACTCCCTCCACCAAGTTAGGTTTAGATCTCCAAATGTTAAATCTGTATCAGTAACATTCCAATTTTTGCCTATAATCTAAAATAAAAGCTTCCCACCTTACCAAAATTTGAGTTTCGGCTGCAAATCTGGCAATTTATTGTCACCCAAAGCACGTTGCAATCTTTGGCTTTCGCTGAAGTTAGCCATAGCATGAATAGCGCTTTCCCACGTGCCGGCATGTAAAACAGCTTTGGAGCTTTTGTCTTGATAATCAAGAATATTTTCCCAAAACATTTCGCAGCTATTTACAGTACCTAAGGAATAAATTGGAGGTAATTACAGAAGTGAAAGTAATCGTAATGCCAGTCACATATCCCCCACAATGGTCCCACCTGGAAAATTTCGATCTGCATGCACTACACCCATTTCGGCTGGAATGCTATCGAAGCCACACGATGAAATCACATAAATTTGCTGCTCTTGCGCCAATTTATGATATTTCACTTGCATGCCGTCTATATATTGTGGTTCGCCGCTAATATCCAAGTGATGCGCACCGGCTTCAATGCAGGCCTTAACCACCACCTCGCCATAGAACCGATATGGGCCACAGCAATTGATTAGTAACTTAAGCAAAAAATTAAAATGAGAAAAAACACGCAAATCTTTTTAAATTTATGTAACTTTGCTGAAAATGTTCACACTGACCTTGCATTTCCTAGCCATTTGCTCAATCGATAGCCGGTCGTCTACATCTGCCAAGATAATCGGTATCGCACTTAAATCTTTGCCAGTTGCCTGACCTGCAGTTTTCAACACATTTTCCAGCTTATTCTACGCAATTATGTTAAATGAACTTTAGCATCGCCTTGTTTGAATAAGTATCAATGTTTACCTTGTTACGGCCCGCAATGCCCCAGCTGAGGCCCTGCAATATCTCTGACGCCTTCTCCACCACAATTTGCCCTGTAAAACCGGTGGCACCGAAGATTACAACATCCAATTTCGCTGACATCTTTAACACTTTTAACTTAGTGCGTCTTTATGTTTGCATTTAGATCGATTTTTTCAGATTTAAATCGAGATTTGTTTGACGGCTGCGTTGTGACTGAACTTGTATTCTCAGCAACTGGTTGTCGGACGACTACCTATCTAATAACTAGCATTGTTGTAGTCGAGGTGACTTAAGCTCAGTCCAAAAGTGCCCCTAGTAATCGCTCAGTTAGAGCTTAAAACATACATATGTACATGCAAGCATACATACTTAGTTATTAAATTGGAAATTCTAAAGGTTTATATGAACGTTTTTATATGTACATAAATATATCTATTATAAAAGCTTCTGTATGCATGACTTGCGGACGAACCAGATATTGTAATGCCGTTATCTAATTACTTATTGAATAACACAACAAAAGATAAACAAAACATTAGTGAAAGTCTTTGCTATAAATATGTATGTGTATGTAGTTACAGTGTTTCCCGCTTATAAGCTCTAAAATATTTAAAGAAAATGTCCCCTTTCTTGATAAGATATATAGATAAATTAATGAGGCATACACCGCGACCTAGTGGGTCTATTGTGCCCTCCACTTATCACAACACATTTTTTATTCCCAAAGATTTCAGGAAAGATATTAAAATCAGATTCGCAGCTTATGTAGACGTCCTCTTAATCTGCAGTGTCCAGTGAGGGGAGGTTAGTTAAAAGTTTGTATATTTTTAAATTGTACCCAAAAGCAGTGACAAATTTGTCATCTTCCCGTTTATAAACTCTGGAAATTAATTTTTCATTTTGAAATTATCTTGTGAACCACTTGTACAGGTTCTGGATTTTGTCGCACATTTATTTATACAAATAACACGGTGATCTTGAAGAGAATTAAAGTGTTTCTACGTAGCCAGAAGAAAATCCTTTCGACCATTTTTAAGAGCTACACGGCAAGAATCAAAATCATCAAACCTTTCAATCTTAGCTGCTCGTCTGAACGGGTTTTTCCTAAACTTGCTACATCAAAAACAACAACATTGAAATTGCAAATATTTATTGTAAGTAATTTTTTAAAACATACATTGTTCATAATGGTTTCAATATCTGCATTTATCTAAAAGCTATAAGTTAAATACTTCTGGAAAAATAAGGATTTTCTACATATATTAAGACAACGACATAATCATGGGCGTAGTCCGGTAGGGGCGGGAGGGGCTCGACTCACAAGTTTTCCCTACGAATATAAAAAAATATTTTATTTGAAGACGCTAAATCGCCCTAATTTTTTGTACCAGACTCAAATTTAAATTTCTTTGAAATTCTATCGGTTTTCTAGGGCAAACCAAAGATTAATATGCATCAATTGAGGAAAACCCGTATGTCGATTCTCAAGTTTTTTGAATCAATTTACGAATCGATGTTCATTATTGATTTGTTCAAGTTTTTTGAATCGATTCACGAATTGAAACTAAAAATCGGCAAAAAATCGTAACGGACGGGCTCGATTAATCGATTTTCGATTTAATGGATTTAAAAATATTCAACGCGTTTGCATTTCCTTGGAAATGATTCTGACTTGGGTCTTTCCTCAAAGCACAAATACTAAGAAGACGGAAATGAGAAGGCAACATTTTTTGTAGAAACGAAAGCGCCATAAGATTAATTACATGAATCGTCGGTCTTACTTAAAAAGTCTAAAAGATGCTGTTACACAAATTCTCATCACTGGATATTTAAATAATTAAATTAATGTTGTAATTTATAGCATTGCATTTCTTGATCACCGTGATAAATGATAACTCAATTTGTTCCTATTTTAAATGAAAATGTATTATTTGGCAGTAGTCGTTCGTGACGGTTCAGTTACACATAGACCAATCGGAAACCACATCTCGTGCATTTTAGATGATGCATATATACGGGAAATACTGTACTAACTTCATTCCATTGAGCCTAGTGCCTTCGCTGTCGATTGGCGCGAGATAACGACTGAGGAATTTATATCGCGTCTCGCCTTAGAGCGCGGTTACCCACGAACGTATACGTAGCGTAGCTTAGAGGTACGGAGAAAGATAACAAGTGTGCTGTTGATAGAAAGAGAGGTGGTGAGTTTTTGTTAACACGCAGATGCCATAAGATAGATCGTGTCAGCTGACACGTTCAACGTTTTTACATTCGTGGGTTACTGCGCTTCCCTAGCCACACAAATTGGTTAACATCGAAAATTTTTTACGTGCACAATGCTTTTTTTTTTGCTAAAAATGTGTATTGGTAGCTCTAGTAAACGCACCGTTCAAAAACGTGTAATGGGCATTATGGTGACATTTAAACATGATCCCATCCGACAAAAAAAAAAACTGTAAGCCTGTTCGAACTTGGATATATGCATCCGAACATTGAGAGCAATGAGGGAACTGACAAATAGGCGAAGGTGAATGAATCCGAAGCAATGGAATTGGGGTTGTTCTCTAGGGATTAGTATAGAAACAGAAATTAAATTCCAGTTCCTTTGATTGGCTAGAAATCATAGGACGAAATCTCGATTCTAGTTCATAGACTTGTAAAAAATTATACTAAACTGATCGGAACAACGAGCTGAGTGTCTTAATTTTAGAGATATCCGACTAAAAGTTATAAACAAAAACACTGCCCGAATGTATGTGAACCAGAAATCGAACCTAGGTTCTACCGATTGGTATAGCGGACCTTTAACCACTCGGCAAAGCAGGCCGTGCATATCTTATTAAGATTTATTAAAGAAAAGTAAAAAAATGTTAATTCCAATTCTAATCCGTTTCTGAACTCGCCGCAATCAATTACCAAATAACTTACTTTTCCTCTAGTGAATTCGTTTGCTAGGTCTAGAAAAGTTTGAATGTAATTACAAAATACTCGTATGAAAGGAGCATAAATATCTGTCCAGTATATTGCTGGGAGAATTTCGAAGATATATATAGATTCTTATAAAATTTTTTTTTTACTGTATTAAGTTTTGTGTTTATTTCTCGCAGGGTGTGTATTATCTTTATTTTAAATATAATAAAAAAAACGTATTAAATCCACACTATTTACTGGCTTCTAAACAACTACGCCTCCAACTTCAGTACCTCGAACTTCATGCCGTATTTGTACTTCTCCAAGTCTTCAATGAGGCTAGTTTTGGCGAAAGCATAACCAGGAGAGATCACGCCACCACTGAAATAGAAATAAAATATTTTAGCTTCAGAAATGTCTGCTATTTTCGTTCTCTCTCTCTCTCCCTCCTTACCTTCCAGGCAACTTGTCCGTCTCCTGCAAAATAATCTTCGCTACTGCCAACATAGCCACACCAGTCATGGCATAGAAAGGATTGCGACCAGATACACGTGTCCATAGCTGCTGTTTAGGTTGCTCACTCAGCGATTGCGCCTTGGTCCAGCCTTTAGTTTTGAAAAGCATTTGGAAGAAGTGAGATTCCATAGTGGCTTGCGTTGGCCCATCGGGTGATATGAGGCCCAAAGAGAAAATTTGTGGATATTTCAAAAGTAAGTTGCGCGTAAAATTGAATTGCGACAGCAGAGAGATTAACACCACTATAAGGGGCGTTAAGATGGCGTTGAGTAGCGACCTTCAGTGTTATGTTGCGAGGCAAGAAAAGAGTAGTAAAAAAAATGTTAGAAATTGATTTTGCTATGATTGAAAGTTTGAGCTGAACCTTACTTGTAACCAACATAATTTTCGAATTGTATTGGACGCTTTTCCTCATTCTCAAACCATAAACGTTGTGTGTTTGTAACGATATGGCGATCTCCACCCATTACGGGTACAAAGTAGCTTTCAAGTGTAGGCACCTTATGCGGGTAGCGGCTATGGGGGCGAAATATGTATGAAGTAATCAGAGACAATATTAAATGGTGTATAAATCAATATTATTCAATACTTATACATATACACGTCGGTACATATCTATGTACATTAGTCATATAACAAATTTTTTGCCGCAGTTGCTTTCATATAAGGAATAAATACAATTTATTTTTATATGGAAGAAACCGAAGCAAAATGAAATAAAAAAAAATCTACTATAATTTTTAGTCACTTGAAATATGCACATTATAACATTAAAATTTAATGGGCTACAAGACTGTATATTCGAAAACATTCTAGCAGTTCTGAGAAAAAAGTTTGAAATTTGGATGAAAATGTGTTTATTTTATTTTTTTTCTACAAAGTTTTAAACTGGAGTTTAAAAGTTTTTTTTGGAGAATTAACTGTATTTTAATTAACACTTCCTCAAAATAAATAAATAAACATAAGTGGCAAAAACTGTCACTTCTAAATTGAGGTGCTAATGATATAACCGATACTGTATGTATTAAAAATTCGAATCATTGGAAAAATTCCAGTCAAAAAAATTTGGAACAAAACATGGAAGTTTCCATACACAAAGTACATATGTACATATATAGATATCGCTACCTAGAAGTGATAAGGTGCCAAGGCAATTTTTTCCAATATTTAAATTTTAATGCAGAATGGCAGGTAATACGAAGCTACATCGATTTTTCGTCTCTCCCGAACAACTTAAAAAAAAATGGACTTGGCACCTTTTCACCCATAGGCATGGTGGAATAATACAAGGTGTTGGATATTGACAGCGTTCTCGCTCTAATCTGCCATCTTGGCTCCCTTAGCAAAATCGGTGTTTCCCTCTTGAAAAAAACTACATTTTACCGCCTTTAAAAAAACTAAACTACCTCATTCCCTATTCCAAAACTGATTTGCAATCACTGAACAATTCTTTGACATTTACTTTATTCTTATTCGTTGACAAAATTAAATTAAAAATTAAAATCATTAATTCGACAAAAAACATTGGCTTTGTGTATTCTCCAAAGGCCTAAAATCAGCCAAATACCCTATGTGGGTCGGCTTAATCAGTAAAACGTGACAGTAGTTGACTTTTGAGGTTAATATATCGGTCTTGAGCTGGTACGGCTTTTAAAACATCCGCAGCTTCCTTTAAAGCATCGCTGCTAATTGCTGAGAGGACCAGATTATATTTCCGGACATAAGATGTGGTCTTGTACGACGGAAAGGTGGCCTCAATTTGTAGAAACCATTTGTTTGGCATCTCAGTTCAGAACGGTCGCAGCTTGCATTGCGATACAAGCTCCACATCTTTCGTTGGCATTTTGTTCGATGAAATATTTTCCCCATCCGTCGATGCGCCCTTTTGTCGACTCCGTCATGTTGTAACGACTCGGGGTCACCACTAATTTTTTGATGGCGAAATTTTTGTAAGTTATATCAATCATCTTATAGTATTTTCGGGTAAAAATTAGACCCCCAAGCGGTTTTGGAAGTTTGACTATAATTATAGGACATTGTGTTTAATAAACTAAATTACCATTTATTGCATAAGTGCTACGTAATATATACTACTTTCGCAAATTTAGCTTATCATAATATACCGTTTGTTACTATTTATATGCAAAATTTGATATGAAAGAGTACCAAATTTCGTACTACTTCGCAAAGCGTGCTTCTTTTCTTCCCGTTTCTCTCGTTCTTCCATATTACAACCTTTTGTAATGGAGCCGTCGACATGAGCTGTCACTACGTACAACACCTTGTATAATTCCACCATGACCCATAGGTATGTAAATTAGACTGCATCACCAAAAAAAATTGCATTTTTTCCACAGGGATTACAAAATTGATTATATTTGCAGACTTCCACCGACATACCGATTTGAAAATACCTCCAAAAATTTAGTTTCTTTATAAACAAAAATTGTTTCTTCTATGATTTTTTGAAAAAAATCCACTTAGATTACAAAACAGTTTAAGCTTAAAAAACGCGCATAAAATATTGAAAAATTGTTTCAACGGAATCATAATAATGAGATGTTTGGTGCTGTTTTTTTAATTTTTTTCAAAGATTGGTTTGAGAAAAACTTGAATAACTGAGCCAAAACTATACCGATTTAGACTTCTAAGGTATCAGTTCATCTTACCTATCTCTTGCATACTTTGAATAAGTTTATTTTAAAAAGACCGGAAAGTTTTTGCGGAGTCATTCAAGTTTTTATTAAAACAAACTTTGAAAAAAGTTCAAAAACAGCATAAGAAATTTTATTATGATTCCGTTGGATTTTTTTTAATACTCTTATGCAAATTTTTTAAGCCTAAGCTGTTTTGTGATCTGAGTGATTCTTTTTTTTTCAAAAAATTTAAAAAAAACTAAATTTTTGGAGGTATTTTCAAATAGGTCCAGTTCTCGTAAATCTTAAAATTTTTCCGAAATATTTTGATACGAGTCTTAAAACATAATCGATTTTATAATTCCAATAGAAAAACAGTATCGATTTTTTTTCGTATGGAGAGTGATGCAGTCTAATGTACATACATATAAATATGTATGTATTTTTTTGAGGTGCAATGTTTTTCCAAATTTTGACAAAAAGTTAATTTTTATTGCTTTTTCATCATTCCTACCTCCTCCTATCCTCATATGTAGATATATTTAATTTTAGAAAAAATTCGTATGTCTATTGTAAATACATATGTACATACATATGTATATACAGAAATATGTAAGATTAAATACAGAAATATCTACGTCTGTCGGAATGCCGGTATGTCTTATCAGCCAACTTGCCATATTATAAAAATATATTTGTAAGTACATATGTACATATGTACTAGTGTCGGCAGCGTGAATCTTAATTTTTGCGAAATTAAATGCCTCTCTTAAATTACTGGAGTTTTGTTTCTTAACAAGTAATTATTAACTAATATATTACTAATTTAAACAGAAGGGGCCTAAATACGCGAGAGAGCTTTTAGTTTCTGCTAGCTTTTTTTGTTCATACACTTTTTTCTAATATTTCCATACCAGACATTGACTTGATGCTGTGTCGCTTTGATTGTTGCTAATTGTTTAACTATTAACTGACTTATAACTCGCCAAGTGCGTAGTATCGCGCTTCTCCACTTTGGCTATACTTCTATAGCTTTTATACTTCTATATGTAGCAGTATATATTCTCACTCACCGCACTTTCAAAGCCGGCTTCAACTCTGGATAATCTTTGGGCTTCCGCTGTTTTGCGAGTGCAATTATCTCCTTGGCATTGCTCACCGCATGCACAAGGCTCTCCCAAGTACCGGTATGCAGCATTGCTTTTGACTCACCCTCTTTGAAATCGACGGTATTCTCCCAGTATGTTTCAATGGAGTTCACAGTACCTGCGAAAAATTAAATGCCGGGCTCAGTAAGCAACACGGGATGTTTGTAGTTAACTTCAATTGCGAATTTTACCTGGAAAATTACGTTCTGCGAAGACCACACCCATTTCCGCAGGTATACTATCAAATCCACAGGCCGACACTACATAGGCGTGCTTCTCCTTAGCCAATTCATGATACTTCACAGCCATGCCATCGATAAATTGTGGCTCACCGCTGATATCCACATGATGAGTGCCAGCTTCAATGCAGGCTTTTACCACCACCTCGCCATAAAAACG
>NW_023465348.1:0-8936 GCF_013731165.1 Rhagoletis pomonella | reverse complement strand
TTTTATAACTGCAGGACTGACGGTCTGATTGAAAGCAAGGGTGCTCGCTCGTGTGCATACATATATAGTTACATATGTATGAGTATGTGAACAGTCACCTAGGTACTTTGGAGCTTTTATTACATTTGCATCTCCTCAAGGACTGCACTAAATTCGCTTAAGTTGGAATGGTATCCGGTAGACATACGAACGCGAGTATGTTTGTGGCATGCCACTTGCAGGCGGACAGGCAAAATTGCAGAATTTCTTGATTGTTTGCATATACAGTTGATCGGCTGGTCAGACATATATACATATATGTAAGAATTGATAGTTGCGTTGAATTGTGCGAAAGGTTGGTTATTTGCTGTGTTGACTGGTGGTGGCTGCTTAGCCCAATGGATGGATGGATGGATTGCATACATACATATGTATGTATATGCAGTGTACTTGCGCGCATAATTTATTTCTTGTTGGTGATGTCGACTTAGGCTGCAAGAAGCAGGCATATATATCGTAGCATCCACAACAGCAACGACGGCGGCGGCGGCGTCGGCTATATCAATGGAGGCAAATATACGGTTGGATCGTTTCAACGCCTGCAGCATCAGCTTTTTCTGTGTGAGCGCTTTGCAGCCTTGATATGTATGTATATGATACTTACTTGCGGTCCAACCTGCCCGACATGGAAGCAGGCGGACAGTTGGACTTACGAAAAGGCGGGTGGACAGCCAAGTCAAGCGCACTAGATGTGCGACAGTTAGACAGGCGGCTGGGAGGACGGCAAGCGGCACAAATCTTAAGCAAATAAAGCTTAAACGAGCTGCACGATGGACGATATGTATACGCAAAATTATATAATAAAAGTGGAATACGAGTATATATATGTGTGTATATACTTACAAGTCCATCCTTCCATCCGCGAATTCAACGGTCTAACCGCGTGCTCTTCAACCAATCAGCATGCTGCCTTTTCCCTTTCATTTTGCATGTCCTCCACACTTTCCTTACGTGAATGCAATAATACAGTATATAGCAAAAGTTTTAATACCGCTGCGTATGTTAATATCGCCAATAAACTGCAGAAATTATTTAAGAGCGCAAACTACAGTAAGATAAAGTAGGCTCAGCTTGAATATTTAAAACTCTTAACTACTACATAATACAGACATAGATGAGCTCTAGTAGAGGGTTAAAATCAGTAACTAAGGAGCAGTGTGCGGCGAAAACTATTGCCAAACACTGTTCATTTTGCCCGCTTCTAACCGAACCTTCGTCAATTTAACCCGATATCCGTTCATAACTAAATTATATGCTCGCGTAGAAATCATTATTTACTTAAAGCAACAACGACAGCAGCAATCATAAACATACGTTCGTACAATTTTCCCTTCTGCTCACCACAAATACATATGTAGCTTTGATAGCGCGGCACACAAATTACTATGTCGGCGTCTAGCCATTTTTCGTCAGTTCATTCGCAAGATAATAACGGCAGAGTCCGAATGGAATCTGATATACTAGGTGATAGCGTGAAGCAGACCCCACTATAGGCTACAAATTGCCACAAATGCAAACACATGTATTGCCCATATTGTTAAGTTAAGGAGGCTGAAGGTGGTTTTGACTATACAGCGCCTTAGGTTGTAGTTGATGGCCACGTAGCCCTTTTGGTCCGTTATGATAACGTTTTGTTTCGCAGGGGTGTTCGGCCTTATAAATACTTACAAATATAACCAAATGGAAAGGTTAGGGATACGCTGTATATGAAAAACCTTCGTCAAACTTCATCCTGACAAATCGTGGAAGAAGTATTTTCTGTGACACCAGCGTCGCAGGTAAGCTAGACCAGGCAGTGGCACGCTCGATTTTCTTGAACATGAGCTAGAAGCGTTTAGCTACTCTACAAGTTGGTTCTTCCTGTCATGCTCTAAGCCTCCTCTAGCGCAGTCACATTGTCGTTGGGGCGGGGGCTTAGCTGAACCATCCTACCCTGAACTGGGGTAACGCAGCCGCACTTGTAGCTTCTGCGTTACCATCTTTCCAGGTTAGAGTTGCTGACGCACGGCGACCCAGAACTGTCATCTTCTAATCCAGGGTGCATTACGTCACCGTGCTCATCGGATGATTTGCATCCAGGAGGAGAGTCGGCTATATTCGAACGGCGCCTCCTTAACCGCCATGGGAAGTAACAGGGGACTTGCCGCGGCACAGGTCTCTGATAAATAAAACCAAAAACAACAGCAGCAAAACAAAAACTATAATTGGTCAACCTGTCTTTACATCAGAAAAGATGCATCGAGCATGCGAGTTCGGATGACAAGCCATCTTCGAGCGATGAGAAGTATGGGGAGCCTGCACTTCCACACCGGATGCCGCGTTCTCCCACTCCCGAAAAGACAACCTTATCCGATTCTAAAGAGAGACGAACTGTCACCATATCTCCGTCGGGTATATGTATGTAGGTCTAGCGGGTCGTCGACTAGGCCAGAGATAGACCAAACGCACTAAATGGCTGAAAATCTGATCTCCGAGCCGTCTCTGTAAGATCGTAGGATCATGCAATTTGTTATGGAGCTAGTGCCAAAGAAAGAACTCTTAAACAGAACCCAAAAAAAAGAAAGAAAATTTATAAATTTCTGAGATGTGCTTGAAAAGAACCTACAGAACTTAGATCCCAGGCAGATTGTATGGAGTTAGAAGATAGAGTGGATAGGCTCAACGGCGACTTACAATATGCCTTCCAGAGTAGCTGCCGTACAACCAAACCAAAACCCGGCAATCACTCGAAAACTGACGACCTATTAGTAAGGCGTGCGGAAGCAATTCAATATACCCAGAAAAACTGGGTCAAAGAGGAAATTAAGGCGAATAGGGAAAGCTTCTGTGAGAATCTATAACATCCTCTCCTTCCGCGGCGAAATCACAAATTAAAAAACATGCCCCAAATTCTGAAATGTAACGAAAAATTTGTTTCGTAACAGTTATTATATGAGACATATTTTTTTTTTCCGTTAAGGGTTATAACCCAACGTTTATTTTTTTAACGTTGTAAAATAAGAATAATGCTGGAGATGGATGTGGAGAAGAAAATGAATCAACAGGCAGTTAGACCTTTATTGAGATTATTTAAAAAAGAAATAACCCAAGTAAAGCCATAAAACAACCCCACGCTACCTTAGAGACTGTACAAATTTTCAAATTGTTCAGCACTGCATGAATATTTTTTAATAAAAATTCGCTCTTCCAATTAACTTCTTTATTTAGAAATTTCTAAGTACTTGTATTGTAAATATTGCTTTATTTTCTCTAATTGTTCTCACCTAATAAACAAAATAAAATGTCAAATCATCTGTAAATGTTGGCAAAAAGTACCATTTGTTGCGCAGCAGGAAATCGCGGGCGGAGACCACTGGGAAGTAGGTGGAGAAGAAGCAACCAAATGTCGCATTTAAATGCACACAATCGGTCTGTGTATGTATGTAATTCGTAAGAAGAAAGTTTTTAAATACAAATCTGAAGACCCAACTCAATGCGGCTTAGATTGAGGAAGCAATAAACACTGGCTACTCCCATGAGGCGATATCCAACTGCTGCACAGCACATGTGGAAAACTGAATAGAAGAAAAAGATGAAAATCTGCTGGGTGGTGATTCAAAAGAAAATCTTTTCTGTTGGCAAAATACTGCACAGCAATATTTTGACAACAAAAGAGTTCATAGCCATACATGCGCATACATGTGTAGATATGTATGTATGTACCCTGCAGAAAATCTGACTAGCTCTGAACTAGCGTAGAACTAGAACTTTTGCCGACAGTACTAGTTCTAGCCGATACCCAAGCAATGCTTTTAACACTCCAGTTTTCCACGGCGATGTCATAGCGGTGGCAATTGTCGCCCAGTGCATTACTTTGCAACTAGTTTTTAACCGGTTTCGTTTTCAAACGTTTTTTTTTACAAGAAACCGTTCTTAAGATTCGATTTTTGGCTACTTTTTTCGTTTTTTTCCTTCCAGTTACATATTTTATTAAAAAAAAATATTTTAAGCAGCCCGCAACAGTTTAAATTCATTCAATTCATTCACAACTGCCTCCACCACGATTTGAACTCGCAAGTCGCGACCAACGATGCTTGAGTCGGAGGTCCTCTCGCTGAGCTACTTTCATATTGTGCGACCTTTGACCATTTGCACATTTACACCGCAAGTTTCAACTGTTCCGTTCTGCATCCGTTTTGCACTAGTTCAGAGATAGTTCTGAAATTTGTAGTTCGGAACTAACACTTTATTAGACTGTCTCTAAATTTTACTGCTGGGTATGTGCGCACAAACGCATGCACGCTTACACAAAGCAGCATTCGTACATGCCGAAGCAAAGAATGTGGGGAACAATAGGAATTTTCGGAAATTTTAAAGAAATTTACGATGTCGAAACCAAAAATTGACTGTGTTTAGACCATGCAAAATTGATTTTTTCCCCCTGTCTTCATCTTCAATTCACTTTTCTTTCAATGGCTTTAACAAAAGCGCAACCAATAGGAAAACAGAGAAATTGAGAAACAATAACAAACATGCACACGAAGTACCTACAAGCAATAACTAATTGTGCAGCAAAGAGAAAGGAAGAAGACGCTGAGCTGCCAAAATGAGCAGCGGGAAGGCTTGCAAGACATGCGGGAAGCAAAGGATACAAATCAAGTGAAAACAAAAGAGGGCCAGCAACCAGAACAAAAAAAAAATAAGAAAACCCAACATTGGTGGTCTGTGCAACAACAGGATCATTTGTGTTTGTTTGCTATTTGAGCATGCATGCATTCATACATACATATGCATATTCGCTTTGTAGCATGCAGCTGCTGCGTGCGGCCATCCATACCTGAGAATTTGGCTTGCCGCATACTTAACTGCACGCAGTATTTTTTAAGCACTCGACCGTTTCTTTGGCAGACACGTGAGCATTGGTGGCTATTTTTGGTTTATTTAAAGAAACGTTTACGTTTTCAATAGAATTAATCTAAGAATTGAATGAATAGCAAATTTGTATTCCTAATCCGAAAAAAAAACAATGCATTCCTTGCTCTTCATTCTAAACTTCTTTCAAACTTAACAACAAATGTTTTAATTTTTTTTTTGCCGAACCTTGTGGTCGCCTATCTACATTTTTCAGTGACACCTGTATTCGGCAAAAAAAAAATATTAATAGTTCTACTGGAATAATCGGCATACTTATCAAGAGTTAAATGATTTTTGGGGAGCTTTAATTTATTAATACTAGGGTGGCACGTTAGGGTGGTGGGGACTGAGATCGACTTGAGGTCAATAAACTTTGGAACCAAAAAATATACAAGAACATCGATATACATATCATTCTTTAAGATCCGACTGTAAATGCCGGAGATATGACGGCAAATGCAAAAAGGCCACCCACCCCTACGTCCGGCCAAAAAAATATAGATTTTTTGGAAAATGCTGGCAAAAAAAATTTTAGACCCAGGGGTGTATGGTGAAGTTTCTTTTTTTACTGTCTAATGTACAGGCATATTCGGTGGCGAAAATGTAAATGGGGAAGTGACGTATTTGTATTATATTTTTAGGAAAATATAGCTTACTATCTAAAAAAAAACCTATGTAAAAAATGTCAAACTTTGTAGAACATTTTTAAAAAATTCGATGAATTTTAACAAATGTTAGTCGAAATTAGAAACTTTTTAATAAGGTATTTAATAATTTTTTTGGGTATGTATACAGTTTTGCCGGTTAAATTTTAATACAATAAAGTGCAAGTTTGTAACCGATGGTTTATGGCAATTTTTTGTTCACACAGTTTCTTCCATGCAAAGTATATATGTACATTAGGGTGGTCCAAAATAAGTAAACTTGGGATTTTGCTGTTCTCACCCTCTAGGATTATTCTATATTGTATATTATTATATTTTTTTTGATAAAAAAAAAACATTCCTAGGGCGTGAGAGCATTTAAATTCACATGCATTTTTGGATCACCCTAATGTACATATATATGTTCGACAATTTCTTTGTATGGAGAAAATGAGCAACACCTTCCACAAAAAACTACTAAAATTTTATGGTCTTCAAAACAGCAAACTCAGAATGTTTCTAATTAAAAAAGCTCACAATTTGGATGAAACTTGTCAGATTTTTCTAATTTTTGTCTAAAATTTGAAATTTTTACATTACATAATTTTTGTTACATAACGAGCCACACTTTCATAATAAAAATTAAATAAACGAAAGGGAAATAACTAAAGAATGCTAAAGTGTCTCTTCCCTATTTATATTTTCGCCACTGTATATCCTCGCGCAAAAAATAATATTTGTGTAGAATAATATACGGAGAGCAGGACCTAGCAGCCAGGCACGAAAGAAAATAAAATTACGCTTACTAAGTGACTGGCTAGAACGCTTAGATGACGATCGATGGCTTGGTGGACAGCTGGGCTTGTACCCGCCTGGAACTCTGGGCCAACAGTTGCTTCGGAGAAATAAACTATTATATCACGCAGCCACTCTCTGGTTACTGTTACTTTGAGAAGTAACTAGAAACGGGCTTAAAAAAGAACTTAGTTGTACATACATGCATACATATACATATTCTATTACACTAACACTTACTTGATAAGAAATTAAATTAAATTTTTCCGTAAATTAAGTTTTATTTGATTTTGTGATTTTATTTTTTTATTTTAGTAATTTCATGATATTTTTCCTTCTCGCTCACTTTTTCTAGCTAAGTACCACATCCTCCAGCCAGCTAAGAATGCTTAACGCTATGGGTGTCCTTGTTGAACATGTGTGACGACACGAATAAACACTTCGACTCTTACCCGCTCGTCTGTTGCTTGCAAACTCCAATTTAAACACTTATGCTGCACTACCCCTCATAAATTCAGAGTTATGCATTTAGCAACTCTTTTCAACAACTAATCAAATTTGTACGTGCCATTAGTGGCATGCCACAACTTCACAGCCTCAGCAACAAAAAGAACAACCACATACATAAATATGCACAGCAGCAACAAACACCATGGCATAGAGCAGGAAGCTGAACGCTGTAACCAAAGAATTTTCAACCAAATTGCTCGCTGCCGCATTTATAACAATTTATTGTTATTTTTCTTTTTTTCTTTTTTGTTTTTGTTGTGCTGAAACTATTATTTTACTTGTTGTTGTTGTAACTGTTTTTGCTATCAACATAACCTCAAAATTGCTGATGCGCTCGTTAAGCGCTGACAGTGCAGCCGCCGACGATGCAATGCAAGTAAAACGTTGTTGTTACTGTTGCGCATGCGCATAATCACTCAGCAACTCTACTAGGCTCTGTATCTAGCAAAGCCGGACGGCTTGTTTTATACACAGTTCACACAAAAAGCAACAAACATACACACACGTAAGCATTCTTACATACATATAGAACTTGCCATAGCACAGCTTAGCAAGCAGTTAAAGACTTGGGTTCGTTGCAGCAATGAGGTAATCAGTCTATGGATTCTCAGTGGCTGTTGCTGTTGCTGCTGGAAGCTGGTTGCATGCGTGAGTGTTTGTTCTTACAGCTATGACGCTTGTTGGAAAAATATTGTTGCTAGCAGTGTTTTTTGTTTTTTTTATTTTTTTTGTATAGTTGACTCAGTACCGAGTGGTTGCAGGCGGCATGCACCAACTGCTTATTAAATTGATTGCCGTGTTATAAGGCACTAATCAACTGCCATAACAGCGGATCATAGGCGAGTTAAATCTATAAAGAAATAAAAATTACAGGAAAAAACAAGAAATGAGGAAACAAAAAACAAACATTGTTCGCGCTTACACCAGTTAATAGTATTCTAAATATGTGCGGCACGACATGAACATACTGATGACTTAAAGCTCCGTACTATAGAGAGGAAACTTAAAACAATTGAAACTCTTGAACAACCTTTGGTATAGATGGGCTACAGAGAAGGTACTTTTCCCCTCTGGTGGACCTAATGGCGTTGCTCATTGTCAAACGGATTAGTTTCGCGGGAATACCGAATTCCCACATCCTAGCGCATAAACTTCGCCTTTTCTTGTTGTCTAAAGCTGTGTGTCCATCCTTCTGTTGCCAAGAAACGGGCAGTTTCGACAGGGTCGGATCAGAGGAAGAGGGGTGTTAGTTGAGTGGGATTGAGCTGGCATATGAAGAGGTGGTTGGTGTCGTCGTGCGAACAGTCTCCACATTCCGGACACTCACTGCAGGTATTAGGGTCGAGTATGGACAGGGAGCTGTTGAGACGGCTGCAGTTGAAGCTCCATGCCTATTGCAGGTGGTGTTTGGGCTCCGATCACTGCATTCATAGGTCAGACGTCGTGGTAGGTGGTGACCGTGTCCCTATGAATGCCTTTGATCAAATTTTCGGGAGTTCTCTGTAGGTCAGCATTTCAAACTCTTCGGCATGTCTATTTTTTTTGCGGTAAATACGCCTCGCTTTCATCTTCAGTATCTCACTTAATTCCATCCGAAAATTTGAAGTACATACTCTCAAACCATAGTCAATGTTTACCGAGAATGTCATCAAAGCATCTTTGCTGACTTACTGGAAATTGTCATTCGAGTTCGTACAATCAGAAACTGGAGCAACTTTTGGAGACATATTTATGCATATACGGTCGTTTTGCTGAACTTACTTTGTAAGGTTGAAAAATCTCGGCCTTCAGAATTTAAAGTCGATCTCACAAGAATAATATTTAAATACCGTCACATTGAAAGGTCTCATTGTTTAATACGACGTGGGCTATTCACTTCCTTGACAACATGTTTTTTCTCTTCTAAATACTAGCTTATAGGGAAACCTATCTGTAAAAAAAAATTGGCATAATTTCTTAGCACATATTCGCCAACATTATTCACATACGTTTCGACGGATTATTTCAAATCGTTGATAACTCCTCATACCAAACATACATATATGGTATTTTTTT
>NW_023465347.1:0-8936 GCF_013731165.1 Rhagoletis pomonella | reverse complement strand
AATGAATATAATAAAAACTAAGCAAAGAAATCCAATGTGCGTTAAAACGTTAAACGCTATTTTATATATAAGATACGGTTTAAAACGTGAAGAAAAATGCTGCCATAATTTTACTGTAGATGACGATCTCTTAAAATTAATGAATTCAGGTGATATATACAATAGTGATTCATTTGATGATGAGGAATATACACTCGATATAAATTAATGGTGTTAACTAATCTTTCGTTTCTTGCGATTTATTTAAATAAAGCATGTGGATTTTCACTAAAACATTTTAGCCGTTTTTTGCCAGAGTCTATGTGAAATTTCACTAAAACATTTTAGCCGTTTTTAGCCGCTTTTTTTTGCCAATCTAGCCGGTCGGCCCAAAAAGTTCTGGCAACACTGCAAATAAGTAGCCGCAATGTCGTTAGTGTCTTCTTTCTTGTTGACTGTTCTTTCTCTTTTTTGCATTATACGGAGGCTCTCTAGCGTATATCGTATTTTCTCTCTGTTTTCTATGTCTAATATCTTTGTATTAGCTAGGTGAGCTGTGTGACCGCTCGTTGTGTATGTGTTGTGCTAATGCCGTGCTATTTTTCCTTTTCCTTATGTCCGCATCGTGTTCTGATAGTCGTGTGCTTAGTGATCGTTTTGTTGTCCCTATGTAGATTTTATTGCACTCTTCGTTTTGTTTACCTTGGCATTTTATTTCGTATACAACGTTGCTTTGTTGTTGCGGTTCAATCGAGCTTTTTGTTCTTGTAAATATCGTTGACAAAGTACAATTTGACTTGTGCGCTAAAGCTATGTTTGGTTTGCTTTTCTTTATCGCTTGGGGAAGTTTTTTGGTCAATTTAGGGAAATATGTAACACTGTAGAGTTGCTTTGCCTCAGTGTTTGCATCCATGGAGGTGTTATTGTGTTGTTTGTTTATTTTCATGAGCGCCTGTTCAATTAAATTTTTAGTTATATATTTGGGATAGTTGTTACGTTTGAGTATCTCATGTATTTTCCCTACGTTTTCCTCTCTAAATCTTTGGTGGCTTATGGTAAGTATTTTCGTAATCAGATTTCTCGCTGAGCAGATAGGAAGTTTATTATGCGTCCCGATGAGATTGGCTTGGAGTACCAGTTAAGTAATATTTTATCCTTTTCTCTGTGTATCCGAACATCTAAAAAGGGTATGCTGAGGTTTATCTCCGTTTCCATTGTAAATTGTAGCTTTTCATGATATTTGTTTAGCGTCTTTAAAATTATTTCTACATCGTTTCGTCTAACAATCGCAAAGACATCGTCTACATACTTCACTATCAATTTTATGTTTATATTATGCAGCTCCTTTAGTTCTGTTAAAGCGTTATCCAGCAGGTCATCCATGACTATGTCTGCGATTGTAGGGGATAAAGGGTTATCCATTGGCATTCCGAATGTTTGTGTGTAGATTTGGTTGTCATAAATAAAATAGTTGTTGTCTTTTAAACAGAATACCAGAATATTATGGAAGGTGTTTCTTGTTATGTGAGTTTTCTGCTGAATTTTGTCAAACTTTCTCATAATAAGTTGTATTGCTCAATTTGTTGGTATGTTTGTGAAGAGTGACACTGCATATAACGACACTAACAATTCTTCCTCGTTTATGCATATGTTTTCCAGTCTGTCTTTCAATCGGTACGCATTTTTTATATTGTATTCTTCTGAAGTTAAACTACTCAGAATAGCGCCAATAAATTTTGATAGGCCATAACAAGGGACGTGTGGTGATGACGATATTGGTCGTAGAGGTATGTTCGGTTTATGTATTTTAGGTAGGCCGTAAAGGCGGGGGGCAGTGGCCGCGCTGCAAGTAAGCAATTGTTTTTCTCTCCAACTGATGATTTTGTTTTTGTAAAGTTGATTGACTATGTTGTTATTCTTTTTCTGCAGTGTGTTCGCTGGGTCATTCCTTAGCTTTCTGTACGTATTTTTGTCTTCCAGCAACTCGTTCATTTTTTTTCTCTGTAGTCTTTCTTGTAAATTACTACGGTTTGTTACCCTTATCCGGATCTGTGACAACCATTTCTTGCTTGTATTTTTGCAAAAATGCTTTCGTTTTATTGAACACTGCCACTATAAATTTCTCCGCTGTATTGTTTTTGATATTTCGTTTGAACTGCATATTGCTTAATTTGCTCCTATCTATTTCTTTGTCTCTTTCATCCTCTATCTGTTGTATTATTTGCTCCATCTCCGCGATCATCTTGATAGGATCGAGTGTAGTTTTTGTTGTAGGTAGCGTGAACTTTCTCCCTAGAGAGAGTACCCATTTCACCTCCTCTGGAAAAACTATGTTTGTTTTGTTTATGCACCACTCACTGTTGACGATTATTCCTAAAAATTGTAATTGTTTATATTTTACCCTTTCCAGTTTCGCTGTTTGTATTGATTCCCGTTCCTCCGTCATTCTCTGGCTCAGGAAATTTTGGTGGGAAATTGCAGAGTTGAATTCAGTTTCGTTGAGAATGCGTTTTAGTTTTCGCTCCGCGTAATTTATGTGATCTCTTGTTGATTTTATGTTCATGTGTGTTTGTGTAATTTCTATTTTGAGTATTCTTTTATGGTACGAACGCTGAAAAAATAGCTTAAAATTTTAACTACTATTGCAAAAGCCGCTATAATACTCATTTATACACTTTCAAAAGTCTCCATCTTCTAATGAACTTAGAAAACTGCAAGAAAACGTGGTAGTTTCGGTGCCTAGTGGAAGGCGTCGTAAAAAAGAAGCAGACCAATCTTCATGGAAGAGAGACCGCGAAAATCTAAAAAAGATAGCTATGTAAAAGTTGCTGTCATGATTCAATAATAAGAGGTTGGATAACCTGGCAGTTGTCTCGCTCCCGCATTCTGCCTTAGCCTGTGTTGCTTTCTTTTTTGATTTATAGAAACTACTACTAAAATACAAGGAGAAATATTGTGTTCGTATAAAAAGTTCAGCAGGCAACACTGTCGATATTTTCATCGATTGTTTTGTGGAAATTAATTTTTCTATTGCGCAAATTCAAGTAAGTATGCCAACAAAATCTAAAATAATGGAAATATTTTGAATTAAAACAATAATTTACATATGTATTTCTTTGCAGAGTCTCAGAGTTATTCACAATTCGTATTAAAGAACTAGAGTTTTACAACAAGTAAAGTTACAAAAAACCATACAATTATTGCATCCAACCATTTCAAACCCCACTACATGCTTACGATGACGAAAATCTTCAGACATATAAAGAAGACTCGAAAATGCCAGAGAAATGGTTTAGAAGAAATAAAGAGGATACTGTCCGCATCCGTTGGCTTTTAAGCAGATGTGCAAGCGATATTTAATAGAAAATATTACCAAAAATTTACATTTATAAAGCAAATGTAATTCAATTTAAGCTGTTAATGATATAATTTTTAAATGAAACTAATATAATTATTAGCAAGACTGTTTGCAGAAAACAGTAGAAAACGTTACATGTTTAGAAAACCAAATGTAATTAAATTACGATATTGAAGATATATTTTTTAAATTTAACCACTATAATAATCAACAAGACTGATTGCAAAAAAGTACAAAACCTTAAAATTAAATTTTAATTAAAAAACCAAATTTAATTAAATTAGGATACTCAAGATCTAATTTTTAAATGTAACCAATATAATGATTAACAAGACTGATAAAAGAAAATAGTATAAATCACTTCCAAAAATTTACATGTTTAAAAAACGAAATGTAATTAAATTACGATACTGAAGACATATTTTTTAAAAGTAACCAATATTATGATTAAGAAGACTGATTGTAAAAAAAGTACAAAACATTAAAATTAAATTTTTAAAGATCTAACTTTTCAATGTAACCAATATAATGATTAGCAAGATTGATTGGAGAAAATAGTAGAAAACATTACTAAAAAATTGAAATTTGTAAAAAGCCAAATATAATTGAATTCAAGATATTTAACATGTAATTTTTAAATGCAACAAATATAATTTTTAATAGACTAATTTATATGCATTATATCAATTCCATCATTACTATTTGTATATTTCTTCATATAGATCCTTCGAATAAAGGATTTGTTTGAATTCCATTAATTTTGTTTAATATATACTGGAATTTCAATGCAACCATGGTTTATTTTGAATATTTGGGAATATTTGTCGATACGATTTTTCTTTGGTCAGAATTTTATGGGAATATTCATTTATTTCATTTAAATATCTATATGACATGTTTGTTGTACCATAAAAAAGTTAATTCATTGTCTATTGTTTAGATCAGTGGAATCCGCTTCATATATTTAATTAAATCTAAAAAAAAACCATTTCAGCACTACCACACTACTTTTCCTACTACCTTTTCACAAAAGGGAATAAAATGGTTACCCGCTTTCTGTTTCCTTCCCAAATGCAACCTTACAAGGCAGTCGATTGACACAAATGTCAATATTTATCCAACCTTGTATTATTGAATCATGGTTACTGTTTCAAAACTCGCTATATTAAATTTTTATATATAAAAATTTGCAAAAACTACCACACTGAGATATTGTTTTTTAATGTTATTAGTCTCTTGTTTATCCAAATTTTCAGATAATAAAGGGAAATATACAATTTGAATGCTACTTGTTGTTGTAGACGTTTTTTTAATTTATGGCTCCCATAACGATCATCACATAACGATGTTTGCAAGTGGACTACTCATTTGTGCTGTTTAAGCGCATCTGCTAACATCAGGCGCCTAAATACAAGCTATGTACGCTGTAAAAAAAAAAATTCAACAAACTTTCGTACAAATTTCGAACTTTTAAAAATTCTAAAAAATCAATCGACTTTTATAGCCATTTGAAACTTGTACTTTATTCTACTAGAATTCAATGGGCTACAAAATTGCATACTCAGAATTTAATTAAAAAACTCGACATTTTAAAGAAAATTTGTAGAATTTTTTTTTAATTTTCGTGATTGGGATAGTGAAAAATATTTGGGGTGTTCACACAATTGGGATACGATTTACATAAAATTTTTGGCAAATACCCAATCGTGTGACTAACCGAAATTAAATAACAAAAAAATAATATTTTAAGACTTGTCAAAATTTGGTGCGGCTATAATTTTTTCGACTACTGTACATAAGTTGGTTATGATTACTCGGCCGTGCTATCATAGTAGCACAATGCCACTCATATGTGACTTACAAACAAAATACGGGCAGGAATTTCAAGATTTCAACCCTTTTTTATGAAAAATTTAGTTTTTATCAGTATTTTTCTATTAATCAAGTTTTGTTGAAATAAAAGTGAAACTAAAAAAAATGTTCCAGAAATTGTAGCCAAATTTTTTGTCTGTGGTCGTGGGAGTATTTGTGTAACAAAACTGATCAAATGACATATTTATCAACTTTGATAAAAATGTCTTTAAACATATTATTTCTTAAGTTATATAACCGAGCTATCAATGGGCAGTCGTAGTCAAAGAGAACATGTTCATTTTAATAATAATCTTTTTGTTTTCTGTTTCGCATTGATTTCTTTTTGATTATAATTTTTTTTTGGACCAATCTTAAAAAAAACTACGAGACATAAAAGAAGACAGTGTGCCCTATAATTTTAAACCGAATTTTCGTGATTTGTTCTTGATGTTACATAGTAATTATATTCGTTTCAATCATTTCAAATGGGGCTCTTTTAGGAATTTATATTTAGCAAAAATTTTAAAAACAGTAATTTAGTTACTTGTCGAGCAATATTTTTTTTATAACGATATACATTGGATCCTTGGCTAAAAACCTCTGTGGTAAAACTGTCCCCTACGTCTCCCTTCTTTCCTGTTTAAAGTCAAAGAGTGAGCTCCTTCAGTAGGGATTTCCAGCAGAAATGGTCAACGTCGGGATATAAAGGCAATCGATGCTCAAATAATTAAAAAGCTATAGGTCTGACTTTTAATTAAGTAAGAATTACGTTACTATCTGAGACCCTCATCATTCGTGAAACCAATAAATCAAATGCTTACGTACAAAAATCGGGGTGCTTTTTAAAAAAAAATTATCGGGTTTGGCTGGAGCCACGACTTTGAAAACAGAATTTTGTTCAAAATTTTCATTCCTGGAAAATAATAATTTATTTTCCATATCCACCTATTTAGCTCGCTATAAGCACAAATTTTTCAAACCAGTCGCAGAAGAAAGTATTAAAAATGAATTACAAAAACTAAAATCGAAAAACGCTTATGACGTTAGAGGTTCGGAAACAGCCAAAGGAATGAGAATGAAGAATTCTTTTAAAATGCTTTAGAAAAACCTGTCACTACTGGTTTGGCGCTGTTTAAACAACGATCTCGCCATTATGCAAGATTCTTCAAGTGAAGATGAAAGTCAGGAGGATACATCCGACATATTCAGCCCCGATGCAATTCTCATTACTTTTTGTTAAATATAATGTTCCCATTTTTAAATTCAAGTACTAAATAAAATAAACATTTTTAAAAATTACTAACTTTTCCAGTTTTTATTTACCTAAATTACTTTGTTTACTTACTTGTTTCTTAAAAATACTTGCCATCCGCATTCGCATCCGCATCCACGGATGTTAGCTGTTAGATATCCGCATCCGCATTCGCATCCGCGGATGTCTGAAATTCCACATTCGCAACATCCCTAGTAGCTATAATGAGTTTTTAAGTCGCTTAGAACATATATATGTATTTCTCACGGTATTCTGTCATTCTTGTGTATTTCCTATTTAAATGTAGATTTAAGCTAAAGGCGAATACGACAGTAGCAGAATTTTGAAATACGAAAATGCGTAAGTAGAATTTTGTGAAACAGAATTTCAAAATATGGAACTTTCGAAATCAGAATTTTGTAAAAGAAGAATTTAAAAGAACCGAATTTCGCTCGAGCAGGGTTTTTATTCTTTTATTTTTCAGAATTTTGCGATGTAGAATTTTTAAATGCAGCGTAATGAGACTTTCCCTTGTTATACAATAAGGCGTGTCACGAAAAAAAGTTTAGCCTGTGTCAGTTTTATTTGAACCCTTATGTATGTCAAACAGTGGTAACGACGATATATGTATCAGTCTTCGAATCCAGTTTACTTAATATATTAGTATTTGGCCAACTACGAACGGTGATTGTATTTTTAGGAGAAGCTGTTTCCCATAGCTGAATACACTCGGTGGTTTGCCATAGCCTGACGAGGGGTGACCGCTTTTAGAAAACTTGTTCCTACATGACTCAATAATACAAGGTTAGATAATTATTGACAGCTGCGGTTTGACACTCCCTTACAAAAGGTTGCATTTACGAAGGACGGAGAAAGGGGAAGAATGAAATATCTTGGTGCGAAAATGGTAGTAGAACAGTACGCAAAGTAGGCAATTAGTAGTTAAACTCCTTTTGTAAATTCTAATGTATTTGCAGGAAATCTGGTATTTTAAACGAAATGTTGAACGTAATATTGATATATCTACGTGAATTACGTAATTTATGTGCTATTTAGCATAAAAACTGCAAAATGACTCAAAATTAAAATAAGACTACTATGAGATTGATGTAAGCATCCAATTTAAAAACAGTTTATGTCTTCATCAGTTAAATATGCTCCATATGCATATACATATAAACATATTACGCAAAATCTTATACTTCTATTTCACACCAAAGCTACACTGTTTCCATGTAAATTTGCAAAGAAGCAACACTGTGCCACTGCTAAGGGAGCGGTGCGAGAGAGACAACTGTCAGTTTATCGAACCTTGTATTATTGAATCATGTTGTTCCTATCTGGATACATATCTGTGTATCGAATAGTAGCTTATGTCGAGAAGCTGGCTTTAGTATAATGCGGCATTCCCTTTATCCTTTAAACGACAAGGAATTTTTTGATGAGGCTTAACTATTGACTTGCTAGTATCGAAACTCTTTTGTGCACGTTTATTTGCCAAATTCTTCAACGGCACGGTGCCAGTGAGTCAATCGCAATCGAATGCTGCGAATGCCGCATTATAATAAAGCCAGCCTTTCGACATAAGCAAGGCACATTAACCAGCTAATACCATTAGAACAAAAGCAACAACTGCGTGTATTTTGTTGTTTCCTTTGGGTTCCAAAACGTCAAATGCTGCCCACAGCCTACTGTGAAAAGTTTCCAGGCACATACATACATATGTATGTATTGGATATATATGTAATACTTCTATATTAGTTGCGTTCCTTATCTCCCAGAAATAGTCAGAAAAAGTCCGAAGTAGTCAGATATAGTCCAAAAAGCGTTCCTTAACTCGAAAATCACAGCAAAAATGAGAGAGCAACACTCAGTGAGAGTGACTCTCTTCAGTCCGAAGTAGTCAGATTTAGTCGGAAGAATTTTTGCTGGCAAAATCTTGAAAAGTGTCAAACTCAACTGAATTTAGATTAACGGAAATTAAAGAATATGCAAAAAGTGAGAATAATCTTAAAAGTAAACAAGTAAGAAAGTCTAAGTTCGGGCGGAGCCGAACATTAAACACCCGGCGCAAGTATTAAATATATGTTTTCCACCTTTCCGAAAGCTACCGCTACATGATAAGCCGGGGTGTATACATTTTAAGTAAATTAGTGTCCTTAAATTTCGAAATATTGAAATTTCAAGCATATCTCAAATTTACCGTTATATGAAAAGCGGCCTCAATTTTAGTCCGATTTCAACAATTTTCAACGGTTTGCTTTTATGTGGCAAGCACAATAACCATACCGAGCTTGGGACAAATTGCTAGAACGGTTAGCGAGATACATATATGTGATCACAAGTGGGCGGTGCTACGCCCATTTTCCAAAATTTTGTCATAAACGTATTTCTTGGTAAAGAATTGTTGCAATCATCAATTTTGAATAAATTAGCTTCAATATTTACTGATTTATCGAAGATTTTGTATTTCTCGAAATTACCGTTATATGG
>NW_023465346.1:0-8937 GCF_013731165.1 Rhagoletis pomonella | reverse complement strand
GAATGAGATTTTACAATGAGACTGCTCCCAAAATTGCAATGTTTGTGAGCAAAACGTCCAACTTGATTGCGGTGTTTGTTGTAATTCATTCTGTCATTTACTACCAATATGCGTAGGCCCATCGTGAAATCATTTCATGCGTTTGAGTAGAAACTGAATGAATGAACACCATTTCATGATTACAATTAACGCGAAATAGAGTTTATGCACTTAGTTTTTACTCAGATCGATGAAATGTTTTCGTGAATTGGACTACGCATACACGTGATACTTATGCTACCACATGAATATATGAATTCGCCTTGGAAGATATCCCTGCAAAAATCGTTGGACCATGTAGTCTATTTGTGGTATATTGGAGTACTTACAAAAGTGTTCCTCTGTCATGCTGTAGCGGACCAACTCGTGTCCCTGCGCCAGCTTATTGTTTGTTACCCGATAACTGCTCGTGTTTAACGAAATGTGATTGAAGTTGAGCATTTGAAAGCATATTTGCATGTCTGGCTGTAGCTGAACGTGTAGAGATGCTCCATGTTAGTTGTGAGCTCCCAGCATGTTCGGGTTCGAATGCCGTCAGAGGCAATATGTAATTTTTAATTTTTGTCTTGGTTTTTATTAATTTCGAAAAAGCATCTGAGAAGTGAAGAACAAAAGCGTGTACAAACTAAAAAATATAACAACAATGCCATTGTTAATATGTTGGAGTAGTTTTGTTTTACTCTGATGTAATGCAGGGATGGAGTATATGGTCCTGCCCGAGGACATCGTAATGTTAATTGGTTCATATTTTTTATATGAATTGTGGTTAATTTTGGAGTATTCCTTGGTCTTTAGGGAGTACTCTTTACACGCATGCATGGAGAAGTCGCGATTTTTGCAGGGATAAAGCGAGTAAGAATAAATGCCGAACAACGGAATTTGTCTTCTTTCAACTTAAATAAATGCATTTTGCAAACAAAATTGCGTACGTTACTTAGTGCCTTGGTAATGGCGAATTCGTTAGGATCTATTGATTGCATTATAAACATTTTCATTTATTTGTTAAACATACAATTACTTCCATTACAACCCGGTCCTATGGATGCTAGAAGCGCGAATTCATATAAGGTGGTTTTACCGGAAAATGAATAAATAAATTATATGTATATCAGAAAATTAATTAGATGAAATGAAATTATTGTTTGATTTCTAACCAAACATATGTATGTATCTCAATCGCCTAATGGTTTGCCGAACCGTAGACTTATGTTTACACATCCAATTTCGTGAGTAGGTACCTGGTACTCACACCTTTTTTAAGAAGTTTCACTTCTATCATGTGTACGGTGTTACACACGCATTTTTTTTAATAAGGCTGTTTGAACAAAAAAAAAAAATAAACGACTAGATCCAAAAGAGTTTTGGGGCACAAAAGAACCCAAACGGTAAATTATGCAAAACAAAAATTAATTATTTTTACAAGCTTTTATTTAACTTGGTCATCCCGCGGAAATTTCCAATCGATTTTAAACTAACTTCCCGACAAGCTAGAGACTTGAAATTTTCAGCATTGTTCCAATCACGATGACAGTGCAATTGAAAATATAAACAGTTCCCTAGATGGTCCAGGGGTCTTGATACAAAGGCGTTCAAAACATAGTAACATTTATGGCTAACAGAGTGTAATTTGCCAAAGAACGTAAAAAGCTATAAATTTGTTAAAGCTGCTGGCGGTAGTAAATAATAAGTATAGTTTCAGGCGCTAGTAAGAGAAATATCGGAAATTAGCTTCAATTGTGTTTAACATGTCCAGTTTGGTTATGCTAAATTTTAGGCACTTCTGTTAAGAATTACATTATTTGGTTTTCTCACACAGGGAGTTAGTGAAATACAGAGATACCATAAAAGGCACGCATACTGCACATGCATGTGTCCTAAAAGTGTACATACTTCTACTATCTCGAAGGCAAACAAAATTTAAGTTATTACGATATGCTTCTTCTGAATACAGTTGCGGCGTTGTGGATAAAGCTACATAGTCATGTGCCATGAGATGTTAAAGGTAAATGGAAAATAAATGTCTATAATTAACATACCGAAGTGGTCAAAACGCTTACTTTAGGTGAAAATGCCTCAGTTTAAGATAGAATTTATATTTACAGGTCTATTCTGCGCTGGTAATAAAAAGTTTGTAACCGGTAAATAAAGTTCCTCTCAATTTTTAATCCCTTTTCGCATTCTGTTTACTCTTTTTACCGGTAAATTTCGCTACCATCTCATAAGCTGGCAACAAAGTATTGCCCCGTGAAATATACAAAGCCAGAATCTCCACAATTCTTCATACTTGAATTGCTGAATATTTTAACTGCATTACAAACGTACCTATGATCGCGGTGACAAGAACTAGTAACATTTTTTGGTAATAAAATTTTCCGGTTACGAAAATCTTCGGTAACGTGCGGAATAGACCTGTTAAAGAAATTTTCTATTTAAAGCCACAAAATAAAATCTTTATAGGAGCTGTTTGCTCATAGAGCGCTATTGCTATGCATATAAAAGAGAGTGACGTCGATAACGATGTTTAACTGGAGGTTACAGTTAACCAGAGATGGCGAAAACAACCCCTAGGTCCGTTTTTTCAATGTCTTGTTAGCACTACCTCCCAGTTAAACGTCATTATCGACATTTTACCTCCGGTTTGTGTTAACCGGATATTGAACGCTCTTAGGGCCGGTTATTCAATGTCTGGTTATCACCACCTCCCAATTAAACACCATTATCGACATTTTCGATATCATGCACATAACATGTGATCCATAAAGCAATGTTTGTATTTAACCGGGCTTCTACCTCAGATTTGTGTTAACCGGACATTGAAGTAACCAGCCCTTAGTCAATAGTTGTCGTTTGATAGCGTGAAACTCCCTGCAATGCGTTTGCGATTCGGTTTGAGCGTTCTACGCAAAAATTTGTTGTTAAAGACATAAATCTGAAAAGTGCTCTAGCAACGTTGCAAAAATTTTAATTTCCAGTGCATTCGCTTTTATAACGTATATATATAAACATACATACAATTTTTTTGCAAAAATTTAACGTCCTTATACTAGAAAGTCGATATTTAGCTCTTTAGTCCGTTCAAAACTGGGGTACTCATCTATAATATGGAATCCATTTTACAACTCACATTCTGATAGAATTAAGCGAGTTTAACGGATTTTCATTCGTTTTGCTCTTCAATCGCTTCACTTTAGTGACCCTGTCCCCTCTTACAGTGCTCATCGACTTCAAATCCCTTGCGAATAGGAGAACCATTCAATCTTTAATGCCTATCTATGATGTCATTAATGGTTTAATTGACTGCCCGATTCTTCTTGAGCAGATAAGCTTCAATGTACCTGATAGGATGCTCCGCCACTATTATCACTTTCATGTTACCGTAGCGAAATCTAACTATTTCAAATTTGCTCCTATTGCTAGAGCGCTTAGTTAGTACAATAAAATGTGAAAACATCAAATCGCACGCCACAAATCAGAGGAGAAGCTCGGCCAAACCCTAACTTATGTGTAAGCGCCAATCTATTGTTATTATTATTATTACATGTAATTAATTAGTAGACAACTTATCTTTAAGTCTTTGTGTTCTTCTAGTCTAGGGATGCACAGCAGAGGTACACGCAGTCGACGTCGCGGGCAAACTGCGCGCACGCGAGCGTGCTAGGCGAGGTGAAGTGAGCTGTACGGAGATGGCATCGTATACATATTAACCACTACACACTTATTTTCAAGTAAAAGTGTGTGTATGTATGTGTACTTTTACGACAACTGAGCCAGTGTGGCATCAGGCCACCAGAAAATTGCAATTTTTCCAAAACAAAAACGCCAAGTTTTTATTATCATGTTTAATAATTTTTTTGATTCAGTAAAAAGTGTATATACATATCCATTTCCTCACGTTTTTATTAATAAATTAATTTCAATACATTTATAACAACGCAAAACATATTTAATTTACCTATTCTTCACATTTTATTCAGTAAATGAATTTCATCTTAATGTAGAATATTAGTGTATAGTGTATACATACATACATTTGTACCTATGCATTCGGTGTGCTTAAATTAAAAAAGCATCACTAAATACCGCACCAAGCATTGAATTCCAATTATTTTGACTTTTTGGTTTCCCAAAAGCACTAAATTTAGTGCAAAATGCACGACCCTGGCAACAGTGTGCTGAGCACATCAATGCTCAAACAGTGATGCCAGACCAAGTATTGAGTAAATGCGCTATGTATATTTTTCTTTTAAAGCAAAAGTTCAAATTGGCGAGGGTATTGATTTTTGGTTCTTACATAGAACACTGATAAGATTCACAAACTTATCTTAGGACTTAATTAAAATAATCAACATTATTTGTTGACGAATATATTTGTGTTCGTATGAAACAGTAGCTTATGTCGGAAGGCTGGCTTTAGTAAAATGTACCATTTCCTGTATTCTTTAAACCACAAGAAATTTTTTTATGAAACTTTATACGAATATTGACTTGCTAGCATCGCCATTAACATTACCGTCTTTTACGTTTATTTTCCAAGAGTTCTTCAACGACTCGGCGCCAGTGAGTCTTTCGCCATCGTATGCTGCGAATGGTTCATTATACTAAAGCCAGTCTTCCGACATAAGCTACTATTCTATACGAACACAGATATGTATACTTCCTAATAGGCTTGTAAAATTCCCAATAACCAAATCCCTCGCATGAGTTATTATCGGTAAAAAATTGGGTACGCTCAAATCTGGCATCGCTGAAGCAAGTCCAGAAGTACAATTGTACTTTTTTAGTACAATTAATTTTAAAATGTCAAAAGTACAATTTGCCGATTTTAAGTACAATTTCAACATCAAAAATACTTGTTGTACCAAACGCTCAAATCTCTTATAGCACTTTGATTCTTAATCCGTTTACATCTAAGTAAATGGATATACAGTAGACGCTCACAAATTAGAACTCTTAGTAATTAGAATTTCCAGAAATTAGAATCAACTTTTTGAATACATTAATAATTAGAATTTTCGATTCTAATTTCAGAGCGTATTTTGTTTTTTTGTTGCAAAATAGATATAAAAAGGGGAATCCCCAATTTATTCATGTTACGCTCGGTAGTCGTTGGATTTTCGTCGCTATCTGTACAGTTTTTGTTAGTTTTTGTTTGAAATTCGATTCGCGTGCACGTGTTTCGGCATTGTTTGCTTAAAAGTAAAAGTCGTTCGTTGAAATGCCAAATAAACGTAAGAAAAATACTTTGTCTTTGGAAACCAAAGTGCAGATCTTGGAAAAGCTTTACCAAGGTATTCAAGGGAAGCGGTTAGCCCTAGAATTTGATGTGGCGCCGTCTGCAATCACCTATATCAAATCTATGAAATCATCAATTTTAAGCGCTGTTTCTAATACCTATCATAAGGCTAACAAAAAATCATTGCATATCGCTGAATATCCAAAAATGGAAGCAAGTCTTTATAAGTGGTTTTTAAATCAACGCGAAAAAAAGTGTACATTAACTGGGCCAATACTAAAGGAGAAAGCCAAACAAATATTCAAAGTGGAATATCCCGATAAAGATGAAAGTACATTTAGCGCAAGTGATGGATGGTTTAGCAAATTTAAAAAACGACACGGAATACGTTTTTTAAAAATTTGTGGCGAGATTCTCTCTAGTGATGTTGCTTCAGTCACCCCGTTTATTCACAGATTTCGTGCAAAAGTCGATGAGATGGGGCTAATGGAGTCACAAATATATAATGTAGATGAAACCGGATTATTTTACCGTTGTTTACCTGACAAAACATACGTCTCTCTTTTCGAGGAAACCGCCCCCGGGTATAAAATCCAGAAGGAACGAATTTCAGTGTTACTTGGTGTAAATGCTGATGGATCACATAAATTAATGCCATTAGTAATTGGAAAAGCAAAAAAACCAAGAAGTTTCCAAGGATTCAATAATCCACTCCATTACAACTTTTCAAAAAATGCTTGGATGACATCTCGGATTTTTCATGATTGGTTTCACAAGATATTTATTCATGAGGTAAGAAAAAACTTTGTTTTTAGGTTCAGTAATTCCAAAATATTTTCAATTCACAGGTGATTCGTTTCTCTCAGGAAAATAATTTGCCTCCGAAGGCAATTTTGCTAATTGACAACTGCTCTGCTCATGCACCAATTGAGAAACTTCAAAGCGACGATGGAAATATAATTGCATTTTTCTTTCCACCAAATGTAACAGCAACTTTACAACCAATGGATCAGAATCCTATTAAGTTAACCAAGCTAAACTACAGAAGTATGCTTCTTTCTCAATTAATTGCTGAAGGAGGTGACCTCAAGGTTCGCTTGAAATCCTTTTCAATTCGAAATGCAATCATGCTATTAAAGCAAGCTTGGTATGATGTTCTAGAAAGAGTAATAAAAAAGTCCTGGTCAAAGTTGAACAACTGGGACTCTGATCAGTATGAAAGTGATGACGATGATGTGCCACTAGCACAGCTACTGCAAAAAGATCAAGACTGCAATGGAGCTCTTCAGGCAGCTCAAGCACTTTTAACAGAAATAGAGCCAACTAATAACATTAGCATACCAGAAATTGAAATATGGAACAATGATGTGCTTGATGACGACCCTGCACATGATCTCAATAGCGATGATGAGTCTTCAGGTAGCAGCGAATTTGATGACCGGGAGGTCTTACCAGTTGTCTCTACTTCTACAGCCATTGAAAGCGTCAATAATTTAATGAAATGGTGTACTTATAGTGAATCGTTTTCCGCAAAGCACACAAGCAATCTGCTGGCTCTTCGCAATGAGATTGTTATTGCAGAAACAAATAAAAGGAAGAAGCAAACAGCAATAACAGACTACATGCCTGCAAATTAGTTACGAAGTTTTTGATTAATTTTTGGCTGTTTTAATGTATATTTATCGATCTCTTATGTATTTTTGATAAAAAAAAATATATTTACTGTAATTGGAGTTTTTGTTTTTTGGACCTTTTTTTGACTTAGCGCATAAATACATATATGTATATTGGACTGTTACCTTATGTTTTCTCGTTTTTGTGAATAAAATTTAGTAAGACAAAATTTCATTGTAGTTTTTCAATGCAAATTGACTTAAATTTTAAGGTTTTATTGAAATAAAAAAACGTCCAGGAATTAGAATTTTTCAGAAATTAGAATCACCCTAAAAACAAAGTGGTTCTAATTTGTGAGCGTCTACTGTACCTATATTTCATATTTGCTACAAAACGAAATTATGAATTGGAATTTTTAATGTAAACGTGATTGTGAACAGTAATATTAGTGATGTGCGTTGTGGTGATTGCGATTTCTTATCACCGGCGGGTGAAATATCCCTCATCGCTATTTATTCTGAAAAAATCTTTGGAAATGCAATTTACCTAATGGCGATCCTGCAGAAATAGAAGTAAATGAGCAATTCGGGGGTTGAAAGTAAGAAAATGTATGTAAATTCCATGCGTTGAAATTATAAATTTCCCTTGAGGATTTCAATTTTATCGATAGTTATCTCATTTTGTGTTCATTAATATGAACTGACCTATTTAGTGTATTAATGTTTTATCATCAGTGTCTTAATCTTTGACAAAATTACACGGTCACCCGGTATTTATTTTATTTTTTTTAATAATTTTAAATATTTTTTTTATAAAATTGTAGCTCATTATCAAACAAAAACCTTGCAAATAAATCGAAACTTGAAAGAATGAAAAAAATCAACAAAGTTTCATCAAATTTTCACACTTTTTGTTCAGAACTTGTAGACATGTTTTGGGTTAACAATGTGCAAGTTTGAAGTGTCTTGAAAATACCATTGATTTTTTGAATTTTTCTGTTTCTTCCATATAACGAACGTTCGCATTTTATGTTATATGGATGAATGCGCGTGTAGCATTGTTGTTTTTTATCCCAATATTTAAAATTAAGCTTTATTTTATAGTTTTTCTTAGACAATGATTAATGATGTACACAAATTTCAGTACGGAAAAAAGTGCAACACCTTCAACGAAAAAAGTTCTCAAATATCTACGCGAATTGAATGTACTATCTCGATCATTTAAACATCTCGGACTCGCCCACCACTAAAAATGATTATTTAAATCTAAAGTACATATTAAATGATATTTAATATTTGCTTTAGAGATGAAATTTCGACAAATTTGTTTAAGCAAAAATGTTAAGCGCATATGCAGAATGTGGAAGCGAGATTCTTCTGCTTGCGTTTCTATGTTTATATCATTTATCAGTTTAAGCACATACGATTAAATGTAAAAAAAATATTTTTAATTGAAAATCCCAAAGAAATATTTATTAGTTGCACTGAGTTACGCAAAAATAGTGCCGAAAATCAATCGATTGTGCTGAAGGTGCCGGCTGCTTCCGAAAGGGCCGAAAATGGCACAATGCACACTAATTTTCCATCACTGTCACACATACAATCTCACTATTCTGTTGACTTCGTTTTCCCCTTCCGATAACTTTTTGCTTCCGCGCTTGCCCAGCACCGCTGTGCAAAGCTTTGCACGCGCAGTCGCCCGCACACATATGTGCTGATTTAGGCATCCCAATTCTAGTCTGTAAGATTCTTGTAATCATAGAATTAATAAAAAATGAAATGAGAATCAGGTAAGGGCTAAGCTCAGGACCTTACCGGGGTCACACAGGGCGGATCGTGAACGGCTTACTCCGGTAGGTAAGCTGCGAATAACCAATAAGCAGTCCCAGACCAAGACCGGCAGAAATGCTTGATGAATCACCAGTGTCCGGGCGAACAGATGCCGCCTCCCAAAAAGCATCCCAGGATTGAGACCAGTTAGATCCTGTTCATGTATACGATTAGTTCGATATTGGGCTGGCGAGAGCAGTATTCCGCCACTTTAGTATGTGA
>NW_023465345.1:0-8938 GCF_013731165.1 Rhagoletis pomonella | reverse complement strand
GGGGGGGGTCGCTGTTGCGAAGAGTTGGCCTTCTGTGGAGCTAAAGTTCGATGTAATAGTGAATGATGCCTCTGGTGACAGCTCCAACAATTAAACGGACTCTTGCAATCCTTCGCGATGTGTGAATGCGCTAGGCAGTTCATACACAAATTGTGTTTTCTGACTAAGTTGAGGCGATCCTCAACTTTCATTGCCAGAAATTTGGGGCAGCCCTTTAGAGCATGAGATTGTTCGGGGCATAATCTGCATGCGGGCTGCGAAAACTGACCGTGGTGTGCCGATACCTTCCTTTCGTACGTCGCTGCGGGTTGGCGATTAGGTACAGGCTTTACTGCGCGTGCACTTCGGATATCGGACACCGTTTCTAACGTCTGGAACCGACTTGTGAGAAAGCTGTCTAATTCCTCCCACTTTGGAATTTCCGCCTTTCTCACAATGCCTTGTTCCCACAACGCCAGCGTGGTATCCGGTAACCGACTCGATACTAAGAACACAAAGATCGCATCCCAGTTCTCAATATCAATCCCGTACATTTCTAAAACGGATATACAATTATTAACTGCCCGCTGTAAATTTTTAATTTCCGTCCCGCGTTCACTCGTTACCGATGGTAGGTTAAAGAGCGTTTTTAATTGGCTATTAACCATTATCCTCTTATTTTCATAGCGGTCGGATAAATTTTGCCAAGCAGTCGCGAAACCGTCGTTAGTCAAAGGCGATTTTTTTACGATATCTTTCGCTTCACCACGGGTCTTTTGATTCAAGTGGTACAATTTCTCTACCGGGGTCAAACGCGAATTGTTAATATAAATTGCCGTAAACAAATCGCGGAAAGATGGCCACGACATGTAATCACCGTAAAAAATTTCTGTGTCACATGGAGGTAAATGGATACTCGAGCGGGCTGGGGGTTCAATCTCGCGATTTACCGGATTAACTGTCGAACTACTTTGCTGCGTGAACGTCAGGTTATGAGCCGTCTCTCCCATCAATGCGCCGCACGTCAAGTATGCTGAGTAGCAATCCTGATATCTGCACTTCGCCAGCCGAAGTGCAGCCTGCCCGGTTTCGTCGTCCGACACCTTTTTCGAGTAGTCATCGAACGCATCCTTCACCTTGACCCAGAGCGCCTTCAGTTCCTCCTTTTGGATCTCCAGTGAAAAAATGGAATGGCTGCTACACGGCATGTTGTTGAAGCCCGCTTCGAATTCCAACAATGCATCACACGCCCGCGAAAAATCATTAACATTGGCCATCTTTCGAATATTAATTTAATTAACACGAAAAATTTAAAAACAAACGTCAATTGTACTACTGAACCTCGAGGTAAATTACTATTTTCGCGAATTATCGACAACGACGTCAAAAAAAATTGATAAAACAACGTACTATCAATTAATTTAATTAAAGCGAGAAATTTAAAACAAACGTAAATTGTACGACTGAACCTCGGGGGTATTTACAATTGATACGCAATAAAAAAGTCGTGGAAAAGGTGTATAGAAAAATAACTTTCTTTAATATATTTAACCTTCAGTTAATATATATACAAACTATATTCACTTTAAATTTTATTTATTATGTCAAGCAAAAAAAAACTTTATTATGGCTCGCAAAATTTCACGGGTTATTTGTACTAAGCTTATATCAAAAGAGTTTTCTCTCAGTGTACCGCACAACCTGAGGGATTCTTTGGTGAACAAAAATTTATATAATGTGGTCCGTATACGGGCCTTCTGCCTCAACCACTTTTTCTTAATACTTAAAAAATTACGCCAAACACTTCAAAGGTGGCGCGGTATAAAACGTAAAACTGTAGAAAAACTCAGAAAAAGTTTGTAGGAAGTCTTTATTTAATTTATACAACAACAAAGAAGCTAAACAAAATTCAATAATTGAGGTTGTCGAAACTTAATTTGATTTTTGCTCAAAACACAAAAACAAAAACACTTTTTTGTAACGGACGCTGAGTCCCGCAATTCGTGGCACAATATCACTTTCTTTCTTTCCTTTTTTTTTTTTTTTTATATATATATAAACACAACGGTGTGTGGATACGGTAACCCAAAGGAATTTCCGCTATTCCTCCACCACTTTACCGCTCGAATTTCGCGAAAAGGAACGGATTATCCTACCCCGATACCGTTTAAATTTCGAAAATGTATACGTAATAAAAAAAAAAAATATATATGTATATATATACTTATATATGGAAGGGGTGGCTCTGGGACTCACGCACGACCTATTGCAATTTTCGCACCCCTTTCCCAGTCGTTTTTCGCGAATAGACGTGGCAAATTGAAAGGCTTACCTTATCTTACAGCTTACTCTGTTGCCACTAATGGGGCTGTGCTCCCGCGATGGGCCACTTGGTGGGGGCCTTGCTGTTTAATTTGCTCCCGCGGTGGGCCACTTGGTGGGGGCCTTAGTTTGGCGATGTTGCTCCCGCGGTGGGCCACTGGTGGGGGCCTTGCGTTTAATTTGCTCCCGCGGTGGGCCACTTGGTGGGGGCCTTGCTGGTGCGAACTTTCTACCGCGGTGGACCACTTGGTGGGGGCCTTTAAATTGCGTGTTGCTCCCGCGGTGGACCACTGGTGGGGGCCTTGCTGGTGCGAATTTGCTATCGCGGTGGACCACTTGGTGGGGGCCTTTAATTTGCGTGTTGCTCCCGCGGTGGACCACTGGTGGGGGCCTTGCTGGTGCGAATTTGCTATCGCGTTGGACCGCTTGGTGGGGGCCTTGTTTCGCACTGAACGCCTGACTGTATGGCACCTAGTGCCGGCGTTCAGCACTTGCGCCTCCTCAATGGCAATACAGCCGGCGCTCTTACTAACTATCGGCCGCTGGTAGGGGCCGTGCAGCGAGGCGCACTGACGCCTGACGGTATGGCACCTAGTGCCGGCGTTCCGCACTCGCGCCTCGACAAATGGCAATACAGCCGGCGCTACTTTTAACCTCACTGCACTTCACTTTCACTTTCACTGCACTTACTCTTTACACTTACCGCCGGAGCCCTGGCGGTATTTGTGCTGCTGCTTTTCTGGAGCGCTGGCGAAATTATTGTTGCAGTTGCTCCTGCAAATAAACACAATTAGTACTCCAAATATACTTACTATTCCAATACTTATGTATTTCGCCGCTACTCCAATTGTTGGGGCCAAATGTGTTGCTCCTGCTCCAGGTGTAGAAAAAAGGTGCTCCAACCAAACTGTCGTTCACTCACCTGGTCTTCTTGATGGTATTTACAAAGAAATACCAGAGAAAAGATTTGTTGCCAAAAACGTGTGAATTTGCTAATTGATTTATTTTTTTTTTTTTTTGGTTATGTTTTTATTTTTCTTAGGGTTCGTTCGGAAACGTCAAACTGTTGGGGGTATTCACCAATGAATATAATAAAAACCAAAGATGGTGGTCGGTTTCACGGATGAATGCAATATAAAAGTTGTTTGATATGTTTAATTGCACACGATTCGACGTGTACAAGAAAATAAAAAGCGTGTTAACGGGGGGCGCGATAAAAATTCTCCTTTATGAAGGCAACTTGGCAGTTTATAAAAAATGTTTATTTCTTCGAAGTTTTATCACTTTTATTTTATTTTTAAGCAAATGTGGGTCAACCACGAAAAACTTCAAGCCTATCCGGCTCGAAGGACCATATTCGGGACGGGGTGATTTGGGGGCCGGGAATTCCTCTTGAATTCCGCGGCAAACGAGGGTCGAGGAGGTGCCGAATCCCTGAAGTCCTTCGAGGGTTGAATTTAACACGCTTAAATTCGCTCAATAAAATTAAATAAAAACACTTCACCTTTTACTCGTATATATGTATATATATATATAAGCGCCTAACGGCCACTTTATTATATGTATATATGTGTATATAAAAAATGCTGTAATAAAATGGTATATAAAATGATTAATAGTAGAGGACCTTACGTGTGGATTGCTCGGAGTTCTCTTCCAAAGTGGCAGAGTGTTGGGCGATCGCAGAAGGCGAAACCTAACATCCGAGGCGGGTAACAGGACTCGAGAAAAAGGAACTCGAGTAACGAGTAGCTGTTCCCGCTTAGATCACAGCGACATCTACCAGTGAAATTCTCTACTTCATAAACATACTTAAGGTGAAGGGGGCTAGCGTAAACATGCCGCCCGCCTTGCAGTGTCGCTGCAATAAACTTAACTAGATATTTACAATTCATTTTTTTTTCTATTTCATTTTGCTATTTACAATTCATAAATTCATTAAAAAATTCATTTTTTGGATTTCAGGCCAATTGCTTCTGGTAGTCCGCTAATAGATGGTGCCTCCCGAGATCATCCACCCGAACATTGTGTTCTGTGCCGTTGGTCGAGTGGGGGTGGCTGGCATGAGTCCCGGACGCAGGATCATTGCGTATATTTCGGCTCCTAGGACTAGTGATACGGCGCTAGATTTGTAAAAGCCCGGGTCGGCCAGCCGAAAATTGTCGAACTCGTTGGTAATCCTGGCATCCAGCGTGCGAGGGGGGGTTACCCGAGAGAGGCGTGGTTGCACGTCGGCGCAAATATCCAGCCTTTCATGCCACCCTTTGAGCGTGAGCCTGCACACATCTGCATAGCCCTGTGGCAAAACTCGAAGTTGGCGTGCCAGCTGAAGCGATATTGTCGACCTGGGCTGTGCTGGGTCGACGATGGCGCGCACTACTTGCGTCCTCCCTCGGGTCATTACCTTAACCGCTACTGTGGGTGTGAGGACAGATAGCCTAGGAGCGCTACGGGCCGTGCCCGTAATCCGCTCTCGGGCGTCTCTCACACCACGGCGGTGGGGTTGTTGCTGGGATCGCCGTTGGCGTCGGTGTGCGCCTCGGCGCTTCGACCTCGTTGCTGGGGCTCGCTGCACTACCGACCGGACACCCGACAGAGCAGGTCTGAATGCCGGCGGTGCACTAAGCTCGGGATCATCCCCCAATGCTTGTTGGAGGTCTTCTTCATCGGCGTCGATTTCCAGCACCTCACCTTCGTCGCTTGTTTCGGCTACTGGCCGGATGGTGTACGGGCGGAACGGTCGTCGCTGACGGATCTCTGGCTCGACCAATCCCAGTAGCACGTCTTCCTCATCTCGGGGCGCCTCGCCCAGGTGGAGAAGGCTATGGTGCCGGTCTCGGCAATGCTCACATTTTCGGGGCGATGCGCAATTCTTCGCCGTGTGATGCGGCGACAGGCAGTTGGCGCAGTGGCGGTGCACGAGGACAGCACGCAGTCTCTCGGCCGGTTCCATCCTGCGCATCTCGCGACAAAAAGCCAGGCGGTGGTTGCTGCGGCACACTGGGCAGCGGTATTGGCCCTTGTTAGCTTGGGTGTTGCTCTTGGTTGCACGTACCATTTTGCGTTATTGAGTTCTGTAAAGAGAGATACGATTATTATTTTGTTTTGTCAATCTGGCAAAAGTACCAATTTTACAATTGGTCGAGTTATAATTCCGCGTGCCGTTCGTATTTCTACGACTCGTACTCGGCTGTCCTGACCTGAAAAGACCCTAATTACTCTGCCAAGTCGCCATTCATTTGGGGGAAGGTTACCCTCTTTGACGACGACTAGATCGTCAACTTCGAGGTTTCGTTGGGGGGAGTGCCATTTCACTCTCTTCTGCAATTCCTTCAGGTATTCTGCTTTCCACCTTCTGCAGAATGTCTGGTGAATCGCCTTGATCTTTTGCCACCGGTTGACAATAGACATCGGGTTCTCGTTAATTTCGGGTTCAGCGAGTGCCAGTAGCGGGGTGCCAATCAAAAAATGTCCTGGGGTTAAAGGTTCCATTGATTCCGCGTCTTCCGAGATGGGGCTGATTGGTCGTGAATTAAGACAAGATTCGATTCTTGCCAGAAGCGTGGAGAGCTCCTCAATGGTAAAACGCATGTTGTTCGCTACCTTCCTGAAATGCATCTTGAAGCTTTTTACCCCCGCTTCCCAGAGCCCTCCCATGTGAGGTGCTCCTGGAGGTATAAAATGCCACGTAATGCCCTGATGAGCGTATGTCTGAGTTGTGCTGTTGGCCGCTGCAGTGACAAAGAGCTTAAAATCCTGTTGCAATGCCTTATTCGCCCCTACAAAATTGGTTCCATTGTCCGAATACATATTTTGCGGGCAGCCGCGTCTAGACACAAAACGCGCAAAAGCTGCTAAAAATGTGGCGGTGGACAAATCGCTGGTGGCCTCCAAGTGTATTGCCTTTGTCGCAAAACAGACGAAAACGCAGACATAGCCCTTGGTAATACGACAAGCTCGACCCGTAAAACTCCTTATCTCAAAGGGCCCGGTGAAGTCGACTCCAGTGTTGGTGAAGGGTCTGGATACCTCAGTCCGTTCCGGTGGTAACGCTGCCATCAACTGCTCCCGCGCCTTCTTTCTGTAAATAACACAGACCTTACAGTTATGAACTGAATTTTTAATCACGTTTTTCATTCGCACTATCCAGTATTCGGACCGCAAAATTCTCAACATGAGCTGGTTTCCTCCGTGCAAGGAAATCAGATGTGTGAATTTTACGAGCAATCTTGAATACTGGCAGTCGTACGGGAGAATTATTGGATACCGTTCACTGTAAGGTATGTTCGTTAACGCCAGTCGTCCTCCTACCCTCATTACTCCGTTCCTGTCGAGGAAGGGGTTGAGAGCGCGAAGTGAACTTTTCGCGTTGATTGGCGTTGAAGCGATGATGGCCCTGTATTCATCTGCGTAGTGACGCCTCTGTGCAATAAGGATGAGACGACATTTTACCTGCTTTACTTCATCGGAGGTTATTTCGTCTGTCTCGTCACTAGCGGCCAACTTATGCACCGGATGAGTTTTTCTAAAAAATCGGAAAACTCGCGCAATTACTCTCATGGCTCGCGAGAAGTCTGAAAATCGCTCCAGAATGTCCATTTCCTCGGAGATGCCTGCCGCATGAGCCCGTACCGGTTTTTGCTCCAGGTCGGTTTCTAATGGATTTCTATTGGCTTGGTGGGGCCAAGTAGATGAATCTTGCTCCAGCCCCTTAGGTCCATACCACCACAGAGTGCTTGCGAGTAAATCCTGGGGGGACACGCCTCGGCTGCCAAGATCCGCTGGATTATCAGCAGAGTCCACATGGTTCCACCCTGACACTCCAACCAGCTCATCAATTTTTGCGACTCTGTTAGCTACAAACGTTGTCCATGTACATGCCGGTTTCCTAAGCCACGAGAGTACGATCGTGGAGTCGGTCCATTTGTATATTACTGGCTGCGTGACTTCAAACTGCGGAATAAAAGTATTAATTAGTTCGGCCAGTAATAATGCTCCGCAGAGCTCTAACCGGGGGAGAGACACCGTTTTTACTGGTGCTACTTTTGTTTTACCAACCAACAAGTTTATGTGGGGCGCATTGTTTGATGCGCGATCGCGTACCCTAATATATAGTGCGGCTGCATATGCCTTTTCAGAGGCATCGCAGAATCCATGGAACTCCACTTCGTCCCATGGCGTAAAATGGGTCCATCGGGGGATTTTTATCTTCTGGATATGCTCATAGTTATCCAGAAAGGTCTCCCAACGTAGCAGTAAATTTCGGGGTAGACTGTCATCCCAGTCTATTTTGGTTAGCCAGATCTCCTGCATGAAGATCTTTGCCACCACTACAATTGGTCCGAGCCATCCAGCTGGATCGAACAATTTTGCTACGCAGGATAAAACCTCTCGCTTGGTATACTCCTGCTTCCGGGGGATCGGCTGTACTGTGAAGTGAAACATGTCATGTACCGCGTTCCAACGGATTCCCAACATTTTTGTCTCACTCATGTCGTCAAGCTCCAGGAAATTCTCCTTGTATATGTGCGCCTTGGGTAGTCCTGCCAAAATCTTCTTACAATTCGAAGTCCACTTTCTTAGTGGGAAGCTGGCGGTGTTAAGAGCTTCAATTACCTCATCTCTCATTTGTATTGCAGTTGTGCAATCGTGGGCTCCAGCTAGGACGTCATCGACATACATATACTGCTTCAAAATCTTTGCTGCCAGTGGAAATCTCGTTTTCACATCATCTGCGAGCTGGTGTAGCGTCCTTATTGCCAAATATGGAGCGCAGTTTACTCCAAACGTCACGGTCTTAAGTTCGTAATCCTTAATTTCTTCGTCCGGGGATTCTCTGAAAAGAATTCTTTGAAATGGGGTATGCTCCTGATGGAGCATAATTTGCCTATACATCTTCTCGATGTCTGCATTAAATACGTATTTGAATAAGCGCCACTTTAAAAGTAAGCAAACCAAATCCGCTTGCAGAATAGGCCCGGGGTATAATATGTCATTTAAGCTGACTCCATTTGACGTGGGACAAGACGCGTTAAACACCACTCGCACCTTCGTTGTTATGCTGTCCGGTTTCACGACGGCGTGATGTGGTAAGTAGTATGGCCTGTGTGCTGGTTGTTGCGCTATTTTCCTCACGGGGCACATATGGTTGAGCTCGATGTACTCCTTCAGAACCCGGTCGTATTCCGTTTTCAACTCCGGTTTCCTGATATAACCGGCCTCGCTGCGCAAGAATTGCCGTGCTGCTCCAGTCCTTGAAAGGCCGAGGTTAATTTCGTCTGGGAATTCCCGACGAAAAGGTAGAGCCACCACATACCGTCCTTGCTCATTCCTCGTGGTCGTCTTAGCGTACAACTCCTCACAAAACGCATCTTCGGGGGTAATTTTCCTTTTGGTGGAAACTTCTTCTAACTCCCAAAACCGAGTTAGCTGGGGGGTTGGAGTTTCTGCGCCGTAAGACACAGAAGTAGTGAAACTCCTCGTGGTCGTTGGTGGTATTGGTCCCGTCAAAATCCAGCCGAACACCGTTTCCTGCGCTACGAGTGACCCCAGAACATTCCTTTGGACCTTGTCCCTTATGACTGCTGGGTAAACATCCGCTCCAAGAATTAGGTCCACTTGCTGACTCCTGTAAAAA